>NC_089589.1:94916757-95216757 GCF_019320115.1 Miscanthus floridulus
CACACACCGGACGCGTCCGGATAGGAAAAAGTCTCTCTAGAACCTCTCTAGAGTTGACCAGACGTAGGCACCCAGCATTCGGTGCATGTTCACTCAGCGTCTGGTCATAACTAGACCAGCGTCAGGTCAATCATTTGACCCTCCATTCACTTCCAACTCAAAATCCTATGTGAATGAAGTTTACTCCAATTGATCTTAGGGCTATTCCTAAGCTACCTAGTGCTAGGTTTGACAAGTGTGCACCACACCTAACCCACTAGACTTACCTAGGTCAAGCTACTAGTCCATACCCCCCTTAATAGTATGGTCAAAGGAAAACAAAGTCCTAAACTACTCTAAGTGTCTCTCCATCACCAAACAATACTTAGAACTAGTACGTCCTTAACCTTGTCGTCCATCCTTTGAAAACCAAAATGATTTCCATTGATAGGGGCATGACAACCATGATTGCCCAATCAATTGCCATTACCATGACCTAACTGAAATTGCCTCTACAAAATACACGTTAGTCATAGTAATCTTGTGTCATCATTAATCACCAAAACCCAACTAGGGGCCTAGATGCTTTCAATCTCCCCATTTTTGGTGATTGATGACAACACAACCTCAAGTATGTAGAAGAGATGAGTGAGGTTTTCAACATGCTTGGTTCATATAAGCTTTTGACAATAAGAGCAAAGGGGTTAGACATGCTTATATGACCCAAGCCAACATGGTGTACTCAAAAAATATGAATTAAGCATGAGTACATGTAGTAAATCTCATTTGAATCGGAGTAAAACATAGAAACAAAGCAAATGAGCATAACCAAGTGATATGATATAAACACACACACATGTCACATAAGTCTCACCATCACAAGTAAATAAGACAATGCATGAAAGTAAACATGAATGCATGGAGTCTCATGCAAAAGAAATGAATCACACACTCCCCCTAGATCTAACATACTCGCTCCCTCTCCCCCTTTAGATCAGATGGCGGGACAAGAGCAGATGAGTCGGGCACTGAGGTACAGTGAGAGATCTGAAACTAAGCTGCATCATCCTCTAACCCTAAACTCTGATTGGTCTGACCCTCTAAAGCTAGAAGTGAAGGTAAAACGATCTAGGTCTGCTCAGTAACTGGTGCGGCCTGTGACTCTAGAAGTGTCACTGTAGGAAGTGGAGCCACATCTGCCGCTGTCGCTGTGACTGTCTGAGGTGGCTCGGACAATACAATAGACGATAGAATCGTCTCTGTAGTCCCAGTAACTGGAGCAACTGTGGTAGGGATAGGGACTCATAACTCTAGAGGTGTAGGCTGCCCTGTAAGCTCACTAAAGGTAGCACCGAGACTCTTGGAGAATAGGGTGTCTGTCACTAACATTGAAGAACTCTAAGTCGGAGTGAAGCTCATAACTGCCATCGGGCTATACAGCTGGAGTCACTGGTGTGATGGTAGCAGGCTAGCCTATCTAAGGTGTAGACTGTTGAGGAGCAACCCTAATAGCAGTGAATACATGCTACATGAAGCCAAGTAACTACTGCTGAATCATAAGCTGCTGATGCCTCTGAAACTCATCCTGTCGAGCCTAAACATGAGCAAGTGTAGCTATGGTCTCTTGTGCCTAGCATGCCTGGTCCTGCCTCATCCACTCAAGTATAGCTAGAAGAGCTGGGTCTGTCTATGGTGGCTATGGTGGAGTGGAGCTGGAGCCACTGGCCTCTCCTGTCGTGTGGTCGAGGAGCCATCTGTGGAATCGGCTAATAGTCACCATCAGAGCTGTCACTTAGGTTGCTCTCGACCACATCCTCCTGCTGAGCATCAAGCTACTCCTCCTCTATCGCTACAATGCCCCTGATGATCTCATCCTGCTGTGCTGCTGTCTCTGGTACCTCTAGGCGATGGCTCAGCTGGCAAGGTGTCCTCGCACGACTGTGACATAGCATCTGGGTCATGTCATATGGTGGAAACTCAGTAGTAACACCTATGTACTATGTCATTATCTCAGGAGACTTCTGTGTAACTACCTTTCAGATTAGGAAATTGATCCAATGAGCATAAGGTAGCTGATGGTGACCTCTGAAGCCCTCTGCTAGTGTATCCTCCATCTCTGAAAGTATCACATCCCAAATATCAAATATAGTCTAAGACACCAGAGAATGCACTAACCATAGCTGAATGTGAGTCAAACCCTCGTGGTAACCCATCCTCGGGAGCAGAGTGCTCCTCATAATAGCATCAAGGAGCCGAGCTATAGGTGTAAGATCACGTGGTGTCCTGCTCGACCCCTCGCCAAATGACTCTGTGAAGCATGGTCTAACAAGATCAGTAGGTGGCACAAGTCCACCATGAGGGCGTCTCGAAGGCTCTGTCTGACCATAGCATACCTCATGAAGGTGAATAGGTGACTCTGGAATCCTTAGTATCTCTTTGACCCTCAAGCTCTAAAGCCTGTAGTCATGGCCTCTAAAAGCAAAGTGAATAAATCCATGCCTCGGGTCAATCCATAGAGAGGAGTAGAACTCACGAACCCATGATGGAACATAGCGACCTGTCCATCCAAGAAGATCTATCAACCCTGGTAGATAAGAGAGGTGAGGATAGATCTGCTCGCCTGCAGCTATAACTAAAGACTCTATGGAGCAGACTCACTGAGATCTGAAAGCAACACCATTGCTGAGATATGCATTATAGAAATCCTCTTGCAGCATGGTGTAGAAGTGCTCTGAGGCACACTCATCCTGCCTTGGTGGAAACCAATCCTCAAACTGAATGAATTGTAGCTGCTGCACCTATCTGACTGTAGCTACCCTCAGGTCAAGGTGAACCACTGAAGGTGGACCTTGTGGTCTGTGAGGTGGACAAGAGCCCCGCCTCTATGTCTCAGGCCTCGGTGACACCTAAGTGCGTGTATGGCTAGAGCGTGCTCTACCTCCTCAGCCTGCTCTCCCTACTGAGCATCCTCTGTCTGCTCTACTGACTGTGTCTGCTGCTCAGTCTCCCCCTGAGTCCTACTCTCCTCTAAAGAGACATGTCGTCCTCCAAGCATGATAGTCCCAGGTGGACTACCAAAACTAGCCTCAATCCGCTTGATGGTGGCCCTCTGAGCGGGTGATAACTGGCCACCTATGCGAATGCCACTGCCAGCTCCACCTCTCTCGACTCGCTCTACGGTGGCTACCACTGCTGCTGCTTTCTCTGTCTTGACATCAGCGAACTTGCACTTCTTCGTTGTAGTCTTTTTCGCCTTTCCTTTTTCCTATGCAGTCCGATAAGGTGGAGGCCTTGGATCCTCATCACCAGGACCACCTCTGGCATTCTTGCAACGTGCCATCTCTGAAGCGGGCAAGAATTACTACCTCTAACAAGAAGCAACTGCCGATTGACACTCATGAGGCTTGGCCTCAATTCGTACCGTGGGCTTGGCCCTGAGTTTACTGACAACTAATGAATCAACCACAAGAGCACCGACTCGCTGCACAAAGGAATAGATAGGTAATATAAATAATCACAATATTCATCTAGAGATGAGAAACCCTAAGAAGCAAGCAGTAGATGCGAAATTGAAATCGATGGCTTACTACCTGATGAAATTCGATGACCCAGCGACTGACAAGCAAAGGAAAGGATCACGGGGCACCACTGGGATCAGCGAGGCTACGTCTAGCGTTAGGGTTTGGCGTCACAAAGCGGTGCGGTGGTCGAGAAGGCATGGTGGTGCAATGTAGGTGCGGGCGTGGGCGCTTTTGCTGCAAGGCTAGCGCGGGAGTGGTGACACAACAGCGAAGGTGGGCGTGGTGGCACGGCAGCGTGAGGCAGACACAGGCGTGTACGTGGCTAGGGCAGGTGTGGGCACGGCAAAGACGCAGGTGCAGCGCAGGTGCTGCTAGGTCAGGCGTGGTGGCGCTACGGTGGAGACAGACGTGAAAGCGGGAGAGATGGCGAGGACGGGGCGACGCTGTTCGTGGTGGAGCGCGACAGCGGGGTCGTTACGAGGGCGAGGCATAGGTGGGCGATGAAGGCACTGATAGCGTGGGTGACCTAGGTGCAAATCAAGGAAAAATGATTTATGGTGGCCCCCACATGACAGACAAGGAAAGAAAAGAGAGAACTTCCCGCTTGACCTTCGATGACCGGACGCACCGGTGGCAACGACTAGACGCTACCACCCAGAGTCTGATCGACAACAAAGACATCCAAAACCCCTCAAGTCATGACCAGACACATCTGGTCCCTCATGATCGGACGCTCAATAGAGTCTGATTGATTCTGACATTTTCTTCTTCATTTGACCGGACGCAGAATCACCTTCACACCAGACGCTTGAAGAACACTGTGAAATGTCCGGTTACTCTTGTGCTGCATCTGTTCACCTCCTGTGAACTAATCGGATGCTGGAAGCAGAGTCCGGTGCAGCGTCCGATCACCATTTTTCGGTAAACCTTCAAAGTTCCTTCGCGCTGCCTTTTCCCAATCAAGCCCCAACTTCAATAAGACATAAATAAACACCAATTGGGACTGATGTGGGAGACCTCTCTCAAGCCCTCAAATGTTTCAAAGTATTTTGCCTTAGGCTATAATTCTTTTTAAGAAAATAGGCAATAAAAGGGGCGAAGAGCAACATGTGGTCACACAATAGGGTTTTATGACCAATAGGAGCTTCAAATGCTCTCTCTATTTGTGGATAAACACAGTGGGTGCTCAAAAGATAACTGAAAAGAAACAACAAAGCAACACACATGCATATGCAATGCAATACTTGAAAGTAAGTCTAGTTGCTTGTCAAGTTTGATCCAAAGTTAAGCTTCTTCACACGCTTTTCGGCGATTATCTTAACCATGTTAGACAAGCCCTAAGTGCATTACCAAAAATTAAACATGTTTTATATTACAATGCAATGCAAGGGACAACACAAGCTCAATTTTTAGTGAAGTTACTAGAATGAAACACATTGAGCTCATTTCTCAACCAACAAAATGTAGCCTCATCTAGCAGTTTAGTGAAGATATCCACCAATTAATCCTCGGTCCTTACACCTTCTAGTGATATATCATTTTTAGCAACATGATCTCTAAGAAAATGATGGCAGATATCTATATGCTTGGTACGAGAGTGTTGAACTAGATTATTAGCAAGCTTCACCGTGCTCTCATTGTCACACAAAAGAGGTACCTTTTCTAGAACTACACCATAGTCTAGCAAAGTTTGCTTCATGTAAAGAATTTGTGCACAACAAGCACCGGCGACAATGTATTCCGCCTCGACAGTGGACAATGCCACACTATTTTGCTTCTTGGAGGTCCAAGACACTAGTGATCTACCAAGCAAATGGCACCCTCCAGATGTATTTTTTCTATCAATTTTGCAATCGGCATAATCCAAATCGGAATAGCCAACTAGTTGGAATATAGCTCCTTTGGGATACCGAAGACCAATACTTGGTGTGTGCTTAAGGTACCTAAGGATTCTTTTAACGGTGACTAAATGAGCTTCCTTAGGATTAGCTTAAAATCTAGCACACATACACACACTAAACATGATGTCGGGTCTAGATGCGGTCAAATATAACAAGCTACCAATCATAGAGCGGTAGAGAGTTTGATCAACCATTTTACCTCCCTAATCTAGGTCGAGATGTCCATTTGATGGCATAGGTGTCTTGATTGGCTTACATTCATCCATTTTGAACCTCTTGAGAAGGTCCTTGGTATACTTTTCTTGAGAGATGAAAACCCCTTCTCTCATTTGCTTGACATGAAAACCAAGAAAGAATGTAAGTTCTCCAATCATTGACATCTCATACTCCTTTGATATCAATTCACCAAACTCTTTGGAATAATCTTCATTTGACAAGCCAAATATGATATCATCAACATATACTTGACAAATGAAAATCTCTCCATCAAACTTCTTGGTGAATAGTGTGATGTCGACCTTCCCAATGGTGAAGCCTTTCTCTATGAGGAAATCCCAAAGGCGTTCATACCATGCTCTTGGGGCTTGCTTGAGCCCATATAGCACTTTGGACAACCTATAAACATGATTAGGATATCTAGGGTCTTCAAACCCGGGAGATTGATCAACATAGACTAGTTCATTTATGAAGCCACTTAAAAATGCACTTTTAACATCTATTTGATATAATTTCATTTCATGATGCGATGCATATGCAAGGAGGATATGAATGGCTTCAAGTCTTGCAACCGATGCAAAGGTCTCTCCAAAATCTAACCCTTCAACTTGAGAGAACCCCTTTGCAACTAGTCTTGCCTTGTTCCTCACAACGATGCCTTGATCATCTTGCTTGTTGCGGAACACCCACTTTGTTCCAGTGACTCTTGCACCTTGTGGTCGCTCTTCAAGTATCCAAACTTCATTGCGGGTAAAGTTGTTCAACTCTTCATGCATGGCATTTATCCAATTCAGATCTTGAAGAGCTTCTTCTATATTTGTAGGCTCAATGCAAGAAACAAATGAGTGATATTCAATAAATGAAGCAAGTTTTTGAGAGGGAGTCATTATACCCTTTGAAGGACCACCTATGATGAGATCTTGTGGATGTGCTTTTAGCAGGGGTGAATTTCTTCTATCAACCACTTGAGGGGGAGGTTGTGGAGCATCAATATCTTGAGCTTGTGCCACCATTTGATCATGGGAGACATGAGTATCTTCATTTTCTACTCTCCTATCTTTATCATCATCTTGTGGCACATTTGATGAAGATGGTGGATCAATCACTTGGACATCATCTTCATCATCTTCGGGCTTGATGTCTCCAACCAGAATGTTCTTCATGACCTCCCTTAATGGTTCATCACCTACATCATCAAGATTCTCATATGCTCCTTGGGAGCCGTTAGATTCATCAAATTCTACATTATATGTTTCTTCAACCAAGCCGGTGGCATGATTAAATACTCGATATGCTTTGGACTTTGATAAGTAACCAACAAGAAAATCAATATCACAACGTCTTTGGAACTTCCCTAGGTGTTGTCGTTTCTTATAGATGTAGCATTTGCAACCAAACACCTAGAAGAACGAGATGTCTGGCTTATTCCCATTGAGCAACTCATAAAGGGTCTTGCCAAGAAACTTTTGAAGGAATAGGCGGTTGGATGCATAACATGCGGTGTTGATAGCTTCCGCCCATAGAGCTTTGGGTGTATTGTACTCATCAAGCATTGTTCTTACAAGGGTGATAAGTGTCCAGTTCTTTCTCTCTACTACACCATTTTGTTGAGGAGTATATGTTGTGGAGACCTCATGCTTGATCCCAACTTCATCACAATATGCTTCAATGTTTGTATTGTCAAATTCTTTTCTATTGTCACTTCTTATCTTCTTGAGCTTCACTTCAAAATCATTTTGTGCTCTCTTGGCAAACTTCTTGAAACATGAGGCCACTTTGGTCTTGTCATGAAGGAAGAACACCCAAGTATATCTAGAGTAGTCATCAACAATCACAAGACAACAGAGATTTCCTCCCAAACTCTTGTAAGTTATTGGTCCAAATAGATCCATGTGAAGGAGCGCTAGCACTCTTGTTGTTGACATGTAAGCTTTTGTTGGATGAGTGTTTGTAACTTGCTTGTCGGCTTGACATGCACTGCAAAACTTGTCCTTCTCAAATTTCACATCCTTCAAACCTCTCACCAATTCATTCTTCATTAGCTTCTTGAGTGAGCTCATCCCAACACGTGCAAGTCTTCTATGCCATAGCCACCCAAGTGATGTTTTGGTGAATAAGCATGTCTTCAAGTTTGCATCTTCAGAGGTGAAATACACTAGATATAGGTTGTTGTATCTAAAACCCTTGAATATAACTTGATCATCATCTTTCTTAGACACAACCACTTCCTTCTCGGTGAACAAACATTGAAAGCCAATATCACACAATTGACCAACGGATAACAAGTTGAAACTCAATGAAGCAACATATAGAACATTTGATATTGAATGATCATTTGATATTGCAGCTTTGCCCAACCCTTGAACTTTGCCCTTTGAATTATCACCAAATGTAATCCTTTCTTGACCATCTACTTCTTCATCTAGTGAGGTGAACATACGAGGATCACCGGTCATATGTTGAGTGCAACCACTATCAATAACCCAATGACTTCTACCAGTCTTGTAGTTCACGTACACATAAGAGATCAAGCTTGTTGTTTAGGGACCCAAACTTGATGAGGGCCCTTTACTTTCTCAACTAGTGACTTTGCAACCCAAATTTTCTTAGGCCAATTCTTGTTGGGAGGACCTAAGAACATGACTTTCAATTTTCCACTAGAATCCTTTCTAAGCATGTAATGAGCATTGAAGGCAAAGGGTCTAGCATGCTTGGGCAAGGGTTGTGGTGGTGGAGCTTGACACTCATGGGCAAAGTGACCTTCTAGTCCACACTCAATACATCTCTTTGGCTTAGGCTTTGACTTGTGTTGTTGTTGATGTTGAGCATGAGCCTTCTTCTCTTGATTTGCCAAGTACCAAATACCATTTCTATCCATGTTCATCATGGTGTTCATGAGTAGCTCACTTTGGAGATATTGGCCTCTTGTGAACTTGCTCAAACCGGTCTTGAGATGTTCTTTTTCCAACTTGAGCTTCTTGTTTTCTTCTCTAAGTTCATCATGATTTTTCTCCATCTTGAGTCTCTTGTTCTCTTCTTTAAGCATCTCATTCTCAAGAGCTATATCACAATCATTGTCAAGATTCTCTATCACAATTGTGTTGGTGGTTGAGAGCTTTTCAAGATCTTTCTTGAGCTTTTCATTCTCATTCTTGAGCTTGACATACTCATCATAGTTGTCAGACTCAACCACTTTCTTGCCTTTGCTACTAGAACCTTGCTTAATGCTCTCAACTATCAAATCATCACATGATATAGCTATATCAATCTTAACAACATTGTTAGTAGCATCATGTGGCTCATTGGATAATAACTCATGAGAAACAACAAGATTGCCATGATTAATCTTGAGATTGGTGTACTCTTCTTTTAGCAAATTGTAGCTAGTGGTGAGCTCATTATGTATCCCCTCAAGTTTATCATGTTTTTCTTTAAGCTCCTTTTTAGAAGATTTGATCTCCTTGAGTTTGGATGATATAATTTTATTTTCTTCTCTAAGCTCAACACTAGCTTTTTTGGCTATGTCATATTTAGCAAGAGTGAGTCCTTCTCAAGTTCTAGCTTTTCATTTTTTGCTCTTGTCTTTCTAATGATTTTAGTATATTGATTTAGCAACTAGACAAGATCATCATAAGAAGGTGATTCAAACTCTTCATCACTATCACTATCATCATTGCTAGCATTATCATCACCACTATTATCATCATCATTTTGTACCTTTCATTCACCCTTGGCCATAAGGCATAGGTGTGTAGAGGATGACGGCGGCGATGGCGATAAAGATAGTGAAGAATTAATTATAATAGCGGCCACCTTCTCGTTCTCATTCTCACTTTCATCGTCGGATGAGCCACTTGATGATTCAATATCCGTAAGCCAATAACCAACAATATAAGCCTTGCCATTCTTTTTCTTCTTGTGAAACTCCTTCTTCTTGCCATCCTTCTTCTTGTATGGCTTGTTCTTCTTCTTCTCATCATCATCTTTATCACTTGAGGCATCTTTCTTGCCCTTGTACTTCTTCTTGTACTTGTCTTTCTTGGTTTTGGGGCATTGATGAGCTAGATGACCAAGTTCTCCACAATTATAGCAATCCATCTTGGAGATGGGCTTCCTTCTATTACTAGTGAAGAATTTCTTCTTCTTGCCATCAAACTTGACACCATTCTTGTTGAGCTTCTTAAGCATCTTGGTGGTTCTTCTCGCCATGAGAGCAAGACTTGCATCATCAATCTCATCATCACTTGAGCTTTCATGATTGACTCTTGCTTTGCCCCTCTTCTCTTGGTTAGCCTTGAATGCCAAGTCTTTCTTCTTGGTGGAAGAAGAGCCATCTTGTGGAGTGATGTGCATGTACATCTCATGTGCATTGATCTTCCCTAATATTTGAGTTGGTGTAGCAGTGGAAAGATCACCTTGATGAAGCACCGTCACAATATGCTCATATTTGTCAATGGGGAGAACACTCAAGATCTTTCTTACAACATCGGAGGGTTGCATTTGTGTGAGTCCAAGCCCATTGACTTCCTCTACAAGAACGTTCAAGCATGAATATATTTCATTAGCACTTTCTCTAGGAAGCATCTCAAATGAATTAAGCTTTTTCATCACAAGATGGTAGCATTCCTCACGCTCACTCTTGGTTCCCTCATGGAGCGCATAAATGTTTGACCATAGTGCATGGGTGTCTTTGTGGTTCCGCACACGGTTAAACACATCCTTGCAAAGGCCTCTAAAGAGGGTGTTTTTAGCCTTTGCATTCTACTTCTCATAATTAACCTCATCGCCTTAAAGGTTTATGGGATCCTTAGGTTTTGGGAATCCTTGTGAGGTGGCTCTAAGAACTCCAACATCTAAAACTTCTAGATAAGCCTCCATACGAATTTTCCAATAAGGAAAATCATCTCCCTCAAAGATAGGAGAAGGTCCATCCCCATGGGACATCTTGCTCTAGGCGGTTAAGCCTAATTTAACAAGCATGAGGCTCCGATACCAATTAAAAGGATCAAGATGCCCAAGAGCGGGGGTGAATTGGGCTAATTCTAAATTCTTTGCAATAATTAAGCCCTACACTTAGCTGAAAGCTCTAGTTTGCTTTTGGTGAATTGATGAAACCCTAAGTGCTAACCTAGTTTATCAAAGTAATCATGAGATAGGTAGCACATTCTAAGTGGTGAAGCAAATGAAGATCATGACATGATGACGGTGATGCCATGGTGATGATCAAGTGCTTGGACTTGAAAAGAAGAAAGAGAAAAACAAAAGGCTCAAGGCAAAGGTATAAGTGGTAGGAGCCAATTTGTTTTTGGTGATTGAGACACTTAGTGAGTGTGATCACATTTAGGATCGATAGTCGTACTATTAAGAGGGGTGAAACTCATATCAAAATGCGGTTATCAAAGTGCCACTAGATGCTCTAACTCATTGCATATGCATTTAGGATCTAGTAGAGTGCTAACACCCTTGAAAATGTTTGTGAAAATATGCTAACACACATGCATGAAGGTGATACACATTGTGTTTAGCACATAGGAGCAAGGGTTTGAAACTCCACCAATGGAGTGTCCACCCATAGAGTGCAGATAGTCCGACGGTGACACTGGCGCTCTGTATAGAAAAGATAGGATTTCACAGAGTGCACCAGACGCTGGTCACACAGTGACCGAATGCTGGGGTCCTGCGTTCGGTCAATGGAAGCAGTGAAGACGCTGGTGTCAGTCTTTGACCGGACGCTGGGTCACTTAGTGACCGAACACTGATAGGGTGCATCCAGTCCTGCGGACATGGCAACACACAGTGAAGAGGGTGATTGACCAGATGCTGGGTGAGTCCTGTCAAGGGTTACCGAACGCATCCAATCATGAAAAATTGTCTCTGGATGCTTACTAGAAATGCCTGGATGCTGAGGTCCTACGTTTGGTCACTTCAAAGCAGCACGTCCGATCGCAACTTAAATGTACTGATGACTGTTGAGATTAGGCGATCAACGTTTGAAGCAGGGGCCATGTGGCATGTATCACGCGACCGGACGCTAGGGTCCAGCATCCGGTTGATTTGACCGGCGCATCCGGTCGCCCCGTTTTTCAGTGGACTGAGGATCCAACGGCTCTATTTTGTGGGGGCTTCTATTTAAGCCCCATGGCTGGCTCAAGCTCACTCTCTTGGCCATTTGCATTGACATAGCAACCTTGTAAGCTTAGCCAAAGCCCTCCCACTCATCTCCATCATAGATTCAACATCTTTGTGAGATTGGGAGTGAATCCAAGTGCATTGCTTGAGTGTTTGCATCTAGAGGCACTTGGTGTTCGTGTTTCGCTGTGGGATTCGCTTGTTACTCTTGGAGGTTGCTAACACCTAGATGGCTTGGAGCAGCGAGGATCGTCGAGTGGAGGTTGGTGATTGTCTCTGGCTCCGATCGTGGTGATTATGAGGGGTTCTTGACCTTTCCCCGGTGGAGAGCCAAAAGATATTCTAGTGGATTGCTCGTGGGTTGTGTGATCCTCATCTTGTGTTGGTTGTGCGGCACCCTATTAAGGGTTTGGCATGTGATGCCAATTAGCGCGTGAACCTCCAAGTGAGTGAATCGCCACAATGAGGACTAGCTTGCCAGCAAGCAAGTGAACCTCAGAAAAAAAATCTTTGTGTCATCATTTGTTTTCTAGGTGATTGGTATTCATTCTTGTGATTGATTGGCTCCTTCCTCAACACGGTGGTATAACCATCTTGCTCACTCTCTTTACATTATCGTAAACTAGTTGTCAAGCTCTTTAGTGTAGCTAGTTGTGAGAGCTTGTTAGTTTGTTAGTGTGGTTCTTTAGTTAGCATTTGAGAGCACACTAACTTAGTATAGTAACATAACCATTGTGTGGATAAAAACTATATAAACTAGAATTATGGTAGATGGCTTATATTTTTGGTAGGCTAGCACAACACTTGCTTCGCCTCATAATTATCTAACTGGTTTGTTAAGTGTTGTTGTAGAATTTTTTAATAGGCTATTCACCCCCTCTCTAGCCATTAGGACCTGGTATCAGAGCTGAGGTCACTATGATTTGGAGCTTAACAACCTTCGGTGTAAAAATGGCTCAAATCAACAACACCAAGAATCCACCCTAATTTGATGGATCAAACTATCCCTATTGGAAGGCTAAGATGACAACTTATATCAAGTCAATCAATAGGAAGGTTTGAAAGGTGGTAGAGACCAAGATTGAGATTGATGATGAAGAGGCTCCCACCGCCGCCGAAGAAATACTACTCCAAAATAATGGCATTGCTCTTAGTGCCATCCATGATGCTTTGGATGAGAGAACATTTGAGCAAATCAAGAACATTGAGAGACCTCATGAGGCATGAAAGAAGTTGGAAGAATCATTTGAGGGCACTCAAGCCGTGAAGGGTGCAAAGGTATACATTCTCAAAGAGAAGTTTGCAAGCTTCAAGATGAAGTAGGATGAGAGTGTACCAGAGATGTTCCATAGGCTTCAAGTGCTTGTCAACGATCTCAAAGCACTTGGAGAAGAGGTGAAGGACAAGGACTTCTCCCATAAGTTCTTGAGATGCTTACCTTCAAAATTTGGCATATTGGTCACTATTCTAGTGAGAAGTGGTTTGGACACCATAACACCAAACCAAGTGTTGGGTGATATAATGACTGATGATACATATAGACATGACGATGAGAAGGAAGAAAAGAAGGAGAAGAAAGATTATAATATGGATGAGAAGAAGAAGAGCGTGGCATTCAAGGCCACATCATCCAATGGCAAGGTAAAGCAAGATACATCAAGTGAAGATGATGGCTCATGGGATGATGATGATGATGAGAAGATGGCTCTCTTTGTCAAGAGATTTTGCAAGTTTATGATGAAGAAAGGCTACTATGCTAGAAGGAAGAAATCTTCATCCAAGAACAAGGAAGAGTCAAGAAGGTGCTTCAATTGTGGAAGCAAAGATTATCTAGTTGCTCAATGTCCATACAATAGTGACAAAGATGATGATAAGAAGAACAAGAAGAAGGAAAAGAAAGAGAAGAAGGATAAGATGACCTTCAAGAAGAAGAAGGGTGGTTCATATGTGGTCACTTGGGATAGTAATGCTTCCTCAAGTGATAATGACAAGACCACCAAGAAGAAGGCACTTGCAAGCATTGCTATCAATGAGAAGCCTTCTCTCTTTGATACTCTGTCATGCTTCAAGGCTAAGGCCACTAAGGTATAAATTTATGATGATGGAAGTTATGAAGAACATGATAATGAAAATGAAAATGAAAATGATAGTGATAGTGATGATGATGAACCTACTAAGGATGAACTATTTGACATGCTAGAAGATGCTAAAGAACACTTTGGCATTAAGGGAAGGGAATGCAAAAGCTTGTGTAAGGAACTAAAAGCCCTTAAGCAAGCCTTTGATGAGCTTAATGAATCTTATGAGAGGCTAGATGAAGCCCATGAGAAGCTTGGCAAGGCTCACAAAAAGCTTGAAAAGGCTCATTCCTCTTTGCTTGATGAGCAAAATAAAAAGAAGCATGTTGAGACTTGTGATGCAGGCTTAATTTGTGATATCATTGATGAATCATTATCTATGCCTATCATTGTTGCTCCCGCTAACCCTTCTTGTAGTACTTCTACTTCCACCTCATCTAGTAGTGATGGTTTCACTTGTGATGCCTCACTAATGGTTGAGAATGAGAACCTAAAGAAGGAGGTCAATAAGCTCACTCACACATTGGCTAAGGCCTATGGTGGTGAGGACCGCTTGCTTATGTGCTTGGGTAGCCAAAGAGCTTCTCTCCATAAAGAGGGATTGGGCTATATCCCCAAGAAAGGCAAGGTGGCCTTTGCTCCTCACAAGACTAATTTTGTGAAGAACAATAGTCGGTTTTGCACTAGTTACAAGCAAGTTGATCATGTAGAGCAAAAGTGCATGAATAAGAAGTCACAAGCTAATGTATCCTCCATTAAACTTGATTCTTTCTATATGCTTACCAAGGGTGCAAATGGTGTAAAGGCTAAGTTCATTGGTAAACCATGGATGGGCTCAAAGAAGAAAGCCATTTGGGTGCCAAAGAGCTTGGTCACTAACCTTCAAGGACCCAAGCAAGTTTGGGTACCTAAAAAGAATTGATCTTCTTTTGTAGGTCAATTATAAAGCTGAAGGAAGGCATTGGGTTCTTGATAGTGGGTGCACTCAACACATGACCGATGATGCAAGAATATTCAACTCAATCAACACCAATGGCAATGATAGTTATGATAGTATCACATTTGGTGATAATGACAAAGGAAAGGTCAAAGGGCTTGGCAAGATTGCAATATCCAATGACATGAGCATATCTAATGTATTGCTAGTAGAGAGCTTAAACTTCAATTTGCTATCCGTGGCTCAATTGTGTGATCTTGGATTCAAATGTATATTTGGGTAGATGATGTAGAGATCATAAGTGTAGATGGCTCTAATTTGATCTTCAAAGGCTTTAGATATGAGAATCTATACTTGGTTGATTTCAATGCTATTGAAGCTAAATTATCTACATGCTTGTTCACTAAGTCTAGCATGGGTTGGTTGTGACATAGAAGGCTTGGTCATGTTGGAATGAAATAATTAAATAGATTGGTTAAGCATGACTTGGTTAGAGGCTTGAAAGATGTTGTGTTTGAGAAGGATAAGCTTTGTAGCTCTTGTCAAGCCAGAAAACAAGTTGGAAACACCCATCCTAAGAAAAACATGATGAGCACTAGTAAAGCATTTGAGTTATTGCACATGGATTTGTTTGGGCCAACTCAATACACTAGCATTGTCGGTAACAAATATGGCTTTGTGATAGTGGATGATTATACTAGATACACATGGGTATTCTTTCTAGTGGACAAAAGTGATGTGTTTGCAACATTCAAATCATTTGTCAAGGGCATTCACAATGAGTTTGAAACAACCATCAAGAGAGTTAGAAGTGACAATGGTAATGAGTTCAAAAACACTAGAATTGATGAGTTGTGTGATGAATTTGGAATGAGACATCAATTCTCAGCCAAGTACACTCCACAATCAAATAGCCTTGTTGAGAGGAAGAATAGAACACTCATTGATATGGCAAGGTCTATGCTTAGTGAGTACAATGTGAGTCAATCTTTTTGGGCCAAAGCTATCAACACGGCTTGCTATTGTAGAAACCGCCTCTATTGTCACCCATTGAAAGAGAAGACACCATATGAACTCTTGAATGGAAGAAAGCCCAACATTGCATATTTTGGGGTTTTTGGTTGCAAATGCTATATCTTGAAGAAAGGCACTAGATTGGGCAAGTTTGACAAGAAATGTGATGAAGGATTCCTACTTGGTTATTCCACTACAAGAAAAGCATATAGAGTTTGGAATTTGGATAGTGGCACTCTTGAGAAAGTTCATGATTTTGAATTTGATGAAACCAAGGGTTCACAAGAAGAGAAGGAGAACTTGAAAGATGTTAGAGGCATTCAACTTTCAAATGCCATGAAGAACATGGATGCTGGTGAATTAAGGCCTAGGCAAGTGAATGATGATGAAGATGATCAAGTGCAAGTGCTCTCCAACTCAAATGTGCAACATGATACAAATCAAGCTAGTACAAGTGGTTCTCATGACAATGAACAAAATCAAGTGGCTAGTGCATCATCTCAACCCAATGATCAAGCAAGTGCAAGCAATCAAGTTCCAATACTCCAACCAATAAATATTGCAAGGGATTATCCATTGGACACTATAATTGGAGATATTTCTAGAGGTGTAAAAACAAGATCAAGATTGGCTTCATTTTGTGAGCATTTTTCATTTGTGTCATCCATCGAACCAAATAAGATAGATGAAGCATTGAAGGATATTGATTGGGTGAATGCTATGCGTGAAGAGTTGAATAACTTCACAAGAAATCAAGTATGGGAATTAGTAAAGAGACCAAAGGGACACAATGTGATTGGAACCAAATGAGTCTTTAGAAACAAGCAAGATCACGATGGGATAGTGGTAAGGAACAAAGCAATATTGGTAGCACAAGGCTATGCACAGGTTGAAGGTCTTGACTTTGGAGAAACATATGCCCCAGTTGCTAGATTGGAAGTAATTAGAATCTTTCTAGCCTATGCTTGTGCCCACAACATCAAACTCTATCAAATGGATGTCAAGAGTGCATTTCTCAATGGTTACATCAATAAAAAAGTATATGTTGAGCAACCTCCCGGTTTTGAAGATGACAAGAAGCCTGACCATGTGTACAAGTTGAAGAAGGCATTGTATGGCTTGAAGCAAGCAGCTAGAGCATGGTATGAGCAATGTTTTCCTAAACGGTAAACGGTAGACAGTCGGTGAGGTCTCGTGTAGCGTTTAGACCGTGTACACGGCGTGTACATGATTTTACACGGATTACTCGTTTTTACTTTATTTGTAAAAATAACTATAATAACCTGTGTATATATTCCTATAACATAGATAATATTTGTATATTCAAATAATTTTATTATGAAAGTATATTCCACAACTAATCTAATGGTACTTATTACACATCATAAACATTTGTAATATTTTGAAAATAATATAGATAAATTATTTTCAAAATATTACCCAGTGTTCGCCTACACGGCCGTGTAGACCGATTACACGACCGTTTTTTACCGTTTACACGGCGATTCCGTGTAACCTACCGTTTATAGCCTAAACTGCACGTTCGGCTACCGAGTAGCGATTACACGCCGAGTAATCAGTCTACACGGCGGTGTAGGCGAACACTGGGTATGAGAGATTGAGGGACTTCCTACTCTCTAAAGGGTTCATGATGGGCAAGGTTGACACCACTATTTTCATCAAGAAGATTGGAAAAGATTTATTTGTATTGCAAATCTATGTTGATGACATCATATTTGGATCAACCAATCAAGATTTTTGTGAAGAATTTGGAAAGATGATGGCTAATGTGTTTGAGATGTCCATGATTGGAGAGTTAAGTTACTTCCTTGGTCTTCAAATCAAGCAATTGAAGAATGGTACATTTGTGAGTCAAGACAAGTATATCAAGGACATGATCAAGAAGTTTGGCATGAGTGATAGCAAAGTCATTAGCACACCAATAGGAACAAATGGCAACTTGGATAGTGATGCAAGTGGCAATATGGTGGATCAAAAATTGTATCGGTCTATGATTGGAAGCCTACTCTATGTGACCACATCAAGGTCGGATGTCATGTTTAGTGTATGCATGTGTGCAAGATTTCAATCCTCACCAAGAGAAAGTCATTTGAAGGCTACAAAGAGAATATTGAGGTACTTGAAGCATACACAAAATGTTGGTTTATGGTATCCCAAAGGTGCAAAGTTTGAGCTAGTTGGTTACTCCGACTCAAATTATGTGGGATGCAAGGTTGAAAGGAAGAGCACCTTAGGCACATGTCAATTGTTGAGAAGATCATTTGTTTCATGGTCATCGAAGAAGCAAAATAGTATTGCATTATCAACCGCCGAAGCCGAATACATATCCACCGGAAGTTGTTGTGCACAAATACTTTGAAGAAGGCCACTTTGAGTGACTTTGGAATCAAGTTCAAGAAAGTTCCATTGCTATGTGACAATGAGAGTGCAATCAAGTTGACCAACAATCCGGTTCAACATGCAAGAACAAAGCACATTGATGTCCGCCACCATTTCATAAAAGATCACCAATAAAAAGGGGACATTTGCATTGAGAGTGTAGGCACCGAAGATAAACTTGCCGATATATTCACCAAGCCATTGGATGAAAAAAGGTTTTGCAAGCTAAGGAATGAGTTGAAGATATTGGATTTCTCAAATATATATTGATGCACCCCCCACTTATATGACATGCCTCTCCTTCGAACAATCCAAGGTAAAAGTTGATTGGCATGGCATACATTCTTACTAAGGACATGTTTAGTGCATCTAGACATCTTTCACATTTAATAGGCTCATTCATGAAAATCAAATGAATTTGATGATTATATGGTACCACTATTGCTTCTATGCTTATTTCGGTCTAGTGGTAGCATATGACATGTTTGTGGGCTTGTAAACCTTATGTTTGGTCTAGAAAATAAGCTATAAGTATTTAACTCAACATGGTACAAGATAATCCTTATTTGGAGGTGTGAAGAAGCTTGTCCTTAGATCAAACCGAGTTAAATGTCTTTGGCAAGTATTCTAGATTGAACTAAATTTGGGAAAATAATCCTCACCCCATTGATTGGCATTGATAATCTCAACCTATCTACATTTTGAACCTTTGTGGTCATTGATGACAAAGGGGGAGAAAAACAAAGATATTAGTGCTATGACAAAGATATTAGTGCTATGGGGAGAAAAACAAAGATATTAGTGTACAAAGATAGTGAAAAGACAACAAAGGGGGAAAGAAATAAATATATAAGTGATAGGGGGGAGAATTTGACATAGGGGGAGAGATATGACAAAGGAAGGGGATCAATTAAAATTTTGAGCACACAAGTAGGGGGAGCAAGCTCATGAACTTGTATGGTGCATTTGAATGTGCATTTCATATGTTTGCTTGCATGGCACAAATTTTAAATTTCAATATCCATGCTTGTGTGGTGTATGCTAGTTGTAGGTTTGAATGATGAAATAAAAAACTAGCATGCATATGTTATCTAGTGATTTCATTTCCAAGTGGTATCGAGCTAACTATGGTGCTAAGGATGGTATATTGGTGCACTCCGATTGGTATCATGCTTCAAAGGTCCATCTCTTATACCTTAGTATCATTTGGTAGACATTGTCTCCTATATTTCCTATCTAAGCATATATGCAAGCTACAATCCAAACTCTTAGCACATATGTAGGGGGAGCAATTCCTACCATTTGAGGGTTCATGAAACTTGTCCATATTCTTTTACACATGGAAAATATGCTTGGACAAGCAACATGGATTCAATTGAATTTCAATTCATATCTTTGTATAAGGGTTGTCATCAATTACCAAAAAGGGGGAGATTGAAAGCTCTAGTTTGGTTTTGGTGAATTGATGAAACCCTAAGTGCTAACATAGTTTATCAAAGTGATCATGAGATAGGTAGCACATTACAAGTGGTGAAGCAAATGGAGATCATGACATGATGATGGTGATGCCATGGTAATGATCAAGTGCTTGGACTTGAAAAGAAGAAAGAGAAAAACAAAAGGCTCAAGGCAAAGGTATAAGTGGCAGGAGCCAATTTGTTTTTGGTGATTGAGACACTTAGTGAGTGCGATCACATTTAGGATCGATAGCCGTACTATTAAGAGGGGTGAAACTCATATCAAAATGCAGTTATCAAAGTGCCACTAGATGCTCTAACTCATTGCATATGCATTTAGGATCTAGTGGAGTGCTAACACCCTTGAAAATGTTTGTGAAAATATGCTAACACACATGCACGAAGGTGATACACATTGTGTTTAGCACGTGGGAGCAAGGGTTTGAAACTCCACCAGTGGAGTGTCCGCCCGTAGAGTGCGGATAGTCCGATGGTGCCACCGGCGCTCTGTATAGAAAAGACAGGATTTCACAGAGTGCACCGGACGCTGGTCATGCAGTGACCGGACGCTAGGGTCTTGCGTCCGGTCAATGGAAGCAGTGAAGACGCTGGCGTCAGTCTTCGACCAGACACTGGGTCACTTAGTGACTGGACGCTGTTGGGGTGTGACCGGTCCTGCTAACGTGGCAGCACACAGTGAAGAGGGTGACTGACCAGATGCTGGGTGAGTCCGGTCAAGGGTTACCGAACATGTCCAATCATGAAAAATTGTCTCTGGATGCTTACTAGAAATGACCGGATGCTGAGGTCCTACGTCCGGTCACTTTGAAGCAGCACGACCAGTCACAACTTAAATGTACTGATGACTGTTGAGATTGGGCGATCAGCATTTGAAGTAGGGGCCACGTGGCATGCATCGTGTGACCGGACACTAGGGTCTAGCGTCTGGTCGATCTGACCACCACGTCCGGTCGCCCCGTTTTTTAGTGGACCGAGGAGCCAATGGCTCTTTTTCGTGGGGGCTTCTATTTAAGTCCCATGGCCGGCTCAAGCTCACTCTCTTAGCCATTTGCATTAACATAGCAACCTTGTAAGCTTAGCCAAAGCCCTCCCACTCATCTCCATCATAGATTCAACATCTTTGTGAGATTGGGAGTGAATCCAAGTGCATTACTTGAGTGTTTGCATCTAGAGGCACTTGGTGTTCGTGTTTTGCTATGGGATTCGCTTGTTACTCTTGGAGGTTGCTGACACCTAGACAGCTTGGAGCAACAAGGATTGTCAAGCGGAGGTTGGTGATTATCTCCGGCTCCGATCATGGAGATTGTGAGGGGTTCTTGACATTTCTCCAGCGGAGAGCCAAAAGTTATTCTAGTGGATTGCTCATGGGCTATGTGATCCTCATCTTGTGTTGGTTGTGCGGCACCCTATTGAGGGTTTGGCGTGTGATGCCAATTAGTGCGTGAACCTCCAAGTGAGTGAATCGCCACAACAAGGACTAGCTTGCCGGCATACAAGTGAACCTCAGAAAAAAATCTTTGTCATCATTTGATTTCGAGGTGATTGGTATTCATTCTTGTGATTGATTGGCTCCTTCCTCGACACGGTGGTATAACCATCTTGCTCACTCTTTTTACATTACGGCAAACTAGTTGTCAAGCTCTTTAGTGTAGCTAGTTGTGAGAGCTTGTTAGTTTGGTTAGTGTGGCTCTTTAGTTAGCATTTGAGAGCGCACTAACTTAGTATAGTGACATAGTCATTGTGTGGCTAAAAACTATATAAACTAGAATTGTGGTAGGTGGCTTGTATTTTTGGTAGGCTAGCGCAACACTTGCTTTGCCTCATAATTGTCTAACCTGTTTGTTAAGTGTTGTTGTAGAAATTTTTAATAGGCTATTCACCCCCCTCTAGCCATTAGGACCTTTCAAGTGGTATCAGAGCTGAGGTCACTGTGATTTGAGGCTTAACAACCTTCGGTGTAAAAATGGCTCAAATCAACAACACTAAGAAGCCACCCTAATTTGATGGATCAAACTATCCCTATTGGAAGGCTAAGATGACAACTTATATCAAGTCAATCAATAGGAAGGTTTGGAAGGTGGTAGAGACCCAGATTTAGATTGATGATGAAGATGCTCCCACTGCCGCCAAAGAAATACTACTCCAAAATAATGACATTGCTCTTAGTGCCATCCATGATGCTTTGGATGAGAGAACATTTGAGCAAATCAAGAACATTGAGAGACCTCATGAGGCATGAAAGAAGTTGGAAGAATCATTTGAGGGCACTCAAGCTGTGAAGGGTGCAAAGGTATACATTCTCAAAGAGAAGTTTGCAAGCTTCAAGATGAAGGAGGATGAGAGTGTGCTGGAGATGTTCCATAAGCTTCAAGTGCTTGTCAATGATCTCAAAGCACTTGGAGAAGAGGTGAAGGACAAGGACTTCTCCCATAAGTTCTTGAGATGCTTACCTTCAAGATTTGGCACATTGGTCACTATTCTAGTGAGAAGTGGTTTGGACATCATGACACTAAACCAAGTGTTGGGCGATATAATGACTGATGATACATATAGAGATGATGATGAGGAGGAAGAAAAGAAGGAGAAGAAAGATGAGAAGAAGGATGAGAAGAAGAAGAGCATGGCATTCAAGGCCACATCATCCAAGGGCAAGGCAAAGCAAGATACATCAAGTGAAGATGATGGCTCATGGGATGATGATGATGATGATGAGAAGATGGCTCTCTTTGTCAAGAGATTTGGCAAGTTCATGATGAAGAAAGGCTACTGTGCTAGAAGGAAGAAATCTTCATCCAAGAACAAGGAAGAGTCAAGAAGGTGCTTCAATTGTGGAAGCAAAGATCATCTAGTTGTTCAATGTCCATACAATAGTGACAAAGATGATGAGAAGAAGAACAAGAAGAAGGACAAGAAGGAAAAGAAAGAGAAGAAGGATAAGATGACCTTTAGGAAGAAGAAGGGTGATTCATATGTGGTCACTTGGGATAGTAATGCTTCCTCTAGTGATGATGATGTGAGTGATGATGACAAGACCACCAAGAAGAAGGCACTTACAAGCATTGCTATCAAGGAGAAGCCTTCTTCTTTGGTACCCAAATTTGATTGGGTCCTTAAAGGTTAATTACCAAGGTCTTTGGTACCCAAATGACCTTCTTTAGGCCCACATTTGGTGCACCAATGAACTTAGCCTTCACACCATTGGCACCCTTAACAAGCATGTAACAAGAATCAAATCTAATTGAGGATACATTAGGTTGCTTGTTCTTGATAGTCTTGCAATATTGCTCTATATGCCCAACTTGCTTACATCTATTGCAAAACCAACCATTGCCCTTCAAAAAGCTAGCTTTGTGAGTGACAAAGGCCACCTTGCCTTTCTTGGGGTTGAAAGGATCAAGATGCCCAAGAGGGGGGATGAATTGGGCTAATTCTAAATTCTTTGCAATAATTAAGCCCTACACTTAGCCCACTTCACCCCTTGTGCCTAGAATGTGTTTCTATTGTTCTACCACACAAAAGTTTTGCACCCTAGGTTTCAATCCTACTCTAGCATGACAATTATAGGAATGTAAAGACATGAAATGAATTGCTCAAATGTAAATTCTCAAAGTAAAGAGAGGGAAAGGAACGCGGTGATGTTTTCCCGAGGCATCGAAGAGTCGCCACTCCCCACTAGTCCTCGTTGGAGCACTCACATAAGGGTGTAGCTCCCCCTTGATCCACGCAAGGATCAAGTGATGTCTATGGGCTGATTCTTTGACACTCCATCATGGTGAATCACCCACAACCGCTCACAACTTGAGTTGGGTCATCCACAAGCTCCGCCAGATGATCACCAAGCTACCAATCACCATTGAGCCATCTAGGTGATGGCGATCATCAAGAGTAATAAGCACAAACTCTCACTTGACCAAGCCAAGCCTAATGACAAGGGTGGATGCACACTTGCTACTCTCTATGCACTAATGAGGTCCTTAATCTTGGATTCTCAAATCTCAATCACCTCACTAGGCTCTTGCTCTTCCTTACACTCTAAAGGTGTTTCTCAGCTAAACAAATGGGTAAGAGACCTCCCATGGATGAGTGGAGTAAGTATTTATACCCCCTCATTCAAAACATAACGTTTGGAGGCTGTGTCAGTATTCTACGGGTTGACCGAACGCTCCGGTCAGTTATACCCACCATTGTGTCAAAAAGAGCCGTTAAGCTTTGACCGGACTCTAACCTGCGTCCGATCAGCACTGACCGGACGTGTCTGGTCAAGAAAAAAGCTCTCTCGAACCTTACTGATGTTGACTGGATGCTGGCACCCAGAGTCCGGTCACTTCACTATTCAGCATCCGGTCAGGTATCGGATCCTGACCAGCGTCCGATCAGCACACACCGGACGCGTCCGGACAGGAAAAAGTCTCTCTAGAACCTCTCTGGAGTTGACCAAACATAGGTACCCAGCGTTCAGTGCACTTTCACTCAGCGTATGGTCATAACCAGACCTACGTCCGGTCAATCATTTGACCCTCCATTCACTTCCAACTCAAAATCCTATGTGAATGAAGTTTACTCCAATTGATCTTATGGCTATTCCTAAGCTACCTAGTGCTAGGTTTGACAAGTGTGCAAGTGCTAGGTTTGACAAGTGTGCACCACACCTAACCCATTAGACTTACCTAGGTCAAGCTACTAGTCCATACCCCCCTTAATAGTATGGCCAAAGGAAAACAAAGTCTTAAACTACTCTAAGTGTCTCTCCATCACCAAACGACACTTAGAACTAGTCTGTCCTTAACCTTGTCGTCAATCCTTTGAAAATCGAAATGATTTCCATCGACAGGGGCATGACAACCATGATTGCCCAATCAATTACCATTACCATGACCTAACTAAAATTGCCTCTATAAAATACACGTTAGTCATAGTAATCTCGTGTCATCATTAGTCACCGAAACCCAACTAGGGGCCTAGATGCTTTCAATCTTCCCCTTTTTGGTGATTGATGACAACACAACCTCAAGTATGTAGAAGAGATGAGTGAGGTTTTCAACATGCTTGGTTCATATAAGCTTTTGACAATAAGAGCAAAGGTGTTAGACATGCTTATATGACCCAAGCCAACATGGTGTACTAAAAAAATATTAATTAAGCATGAGTACATGAAGTAAATCTCATTTGAATTAGAGTAAAATGCAGAAACAAAGCAAATGAGCATAACCAAGTGACATTGATATATATATATATATATATATATATCAATGTAGAGAGCACACATGTCACATAAGTCTCACCATCACAAGTAAATAAGACAATGCATGAAAGTAAACGTGAATGCATGGAGTCTCACGCAAAAGAAATGAATCACACGCTCCCCTAGATCTAACGCTCCTTCTACATCTAACATACTCGCTCCCTCACTCCCTTTGGGTCAGATGGCGAGATAGGAGCAGACGAGTCGAGCGCTAAGGTACAGTGAGAGATCTAAAACTAAGCTGCATCATCCTCTGACCCTGAACTCTAAGTGGTCTAACCCTCTAAAGCTGGAAGTGAAGGTAAAATGATCTTGGTCTGCTCAGTAACTGGTGCGCCCTATGACTCTAGAAGTGTCACTATAGGAAGTGGAGCCACATCTACCGCTGTCACTGTGACTGTCTGAGGTGGCTCGGACAATGCAACAGATGACAGAATCGTCTCTATAGTCCTGGTAACTAGAGCAACTATGGTAGGGACAGGGACTCATAACTCTGGAGGTGTAGGCTGCCCTGTAAGCTCACTGAAGGTAGCATCAAGACTCCTGGAGACTGGGGTGTCCATCACTAACATTGAAGAACTCTAAGTCAGAGTGAAGCTCATAACAATAGAAGTAAAGTGAGGACCCTAAGCTATCACTGGTGAAGCAAACCACTGGGACACCTGCTCTGTAGGTGAAGCAAACTGAGTAGCTGGTGGTCCCTAACTCTAAAGCCCACTAGGCTGTATAGCTAGAGTCACTAGTGTGGTGGTAGCAGGCTGGCCTATCTAAGGTGTAGACTACTGAGGAGCAACCCCAATAGCAGTGAATACATGCTTCATGAAGCCAAGTAACTGTTGCTGAATCATAAGCTGCTGATGCTGCATGGCCTGCTGCCACCTCTAAAACTCATCCTATCAAGCCTGAACCTGAGCAAGTGCAGTTGCGGTCTCCTATGCCTAGCGTGCCTAGTCCTGCCTCATCCGCTCAAGTATAGGTAGAAGAGCTATCTCAGTCTGTGGTGGCTATGGTGGAGCGGAGCTGGAGCCACTGGCCTCTTTGTCATGTGGTCGAGGAGCCATCTATGGAATTGGCTGATAGTCACCATCAGAGCTGTGACTCGGGTCGCTCTCGACCACATCCTCCTACTGAGCATCAAGTTGCTCCTCCTCTGTTGCTGCAATGCCCCTGATGATCTCATCTTGCTGGGCTATTGTCTCTGGTACCTCTAGGCAATGGCTCGGCTAGCAAGGTGTCCTCGCACGATTGTGACATAGCATCTGGGTCATGTCATATGGTGGAAACTTAGTAGTAGCACCTATGTACTCTGTCATTGTCTCAAGAGACTTCTGTGTAACTGCCTTTCAGATTAGGAAAGTGATCCAATGAGCATAAGGCAGCTGACTGTGACCTCAGAAGCCCTCTGCTAGTGTATCCTCCATCTCTAAAAGTATCACATCCCAAATATCAAATATAGTCTAAGACACCAGAGAATGCACTAACCACAGCTGAATGAGAGTCAAACCCTCATGGTAACCCATCCTCAGGAGCAAAGTCCTCCTCATAATAGCATCAAGGAGCCGAGCTATAGGTGTAAGATCACATGGTGTCCTGCTCGACCCCTCGCCAAATGGCTCTATGAAGCATGGTCTGACAAGATCATTTGACCCTCTATTCACTTCCAACTCAAAATCCTATGTGAATGAAGTTTACTTCAATTGATCTTAGGGCTATTCCTAAGCTACCTAGTGCTAGGTTTGACAAGTGTGCACCACACCTAACCCACTAGACTTACCTAGGTCAAGCTACTAGTCCATACCCCCCTTAATAGTATGGCCAAAGCAAAACAAAGTCCTAAACTACTCTAAGTGTCTCTCCATCACCAAACGGCACTTATAACTAGTCCGTCCTTAACCTTTTCATCCATCCTTTGAAAATCGAAACGATTTCCATTGATAGGGGCATGACAACCATGATTGCACAATCAATTGCCATTACCATGACCTAACTAAAATTGCCTCTATAAAACACTCATTAGTCATAGTAATCTTGTGTCGTCATTAATCACCGAAACCCAACTAGGGGCCTAGATGCTTTCAGGGGTATAGCCTAATCCCTCTTTGTTGAGAGAAAACCTTTGGCTACCCAAGCACTTTAGCAAGTGGGCATCTCCACAATAGGCATTGACTAAGGCATGAGTGAGCTCATTCACCTCCTTCTTGAGGGTCTCATTTTGCACCATTAGTGGTGATCACAAGTGAAACCATCACTCAAAGGTGAAGTTGAAGTAGAAGTGCTATAAGAAGGGTTAGTGGGAGCAACTACAATAGGCTTATAAAAAGATTCATCAATAATATCACATGTTAGTCCCACATCACAAGATACAATATCACTTGCTGCTTCTTGGCTTCATCCATTTTGACTTGCTCGATGAGAGAGGAGTGAGCCTTTTTAAGCTTAGAGTGAGCTTTGCCAAGCTTCTCATGGGCTTCTATTAGCCTCTCATGAGTGGCATTTAGCTCATCAAAGGATTGCTCAAGAAATTTGACTTTCTTGCGCAATTCTTTGCACTCCTTTCTTTTCATCTCAAAGCAAGTGTGCACTTGCTCACATATGTCCATGAGCTCCTCCTTGGTGTACTCCTCCTCATCATCATCACTCTTACAAGCATCACTTTCACATTCATCATCATCACTCACATCATATTTTACCTTAGTAGGCTTTGCCATGAGGCATGTCGATGGAGTGTCGAAGATGGAGGGCTTGTTGTTGATGGCGATGCTTGCTAGTGCTTTCTTGATAGATTTCTTGTCATCGTCACTAGAGCCATCATTATCCGAAGAGCCATCACTATCCCAAGCGACCACATAGCCTCCACCCTTCTTCTTCATAGCCTCCACCCTTCTTCTTTTGGAAGGTAATCTTCTTCTCCTTCTTCTCCTTCTTGTGCTTCTTCTTCTTATCCTTATCTTCTTCTTATCCTCATCATTGTCATTATTGTAGGGACAATTCGCTACAACATGATTAGGGCTCTTGCAATTGTAGCATCTTCTCACATATTCCTTGCTTTTGGTGTGATCTCTTCTCTTTCTTGCACCATCGTGCTTCTTCTTCATGAATTTGCCCATCTTGCGCACAAATAGAGCTATGGCCTCATCATCAATGTCACTAAGATCCTCATCATCATTTGATTCTTTCTTGGACTTGACCTTGTTCTTGGATGATGAGCTAGCCTTGAATGCTACACTCTTCTTCTTCTTGTCTTCATCTTCCTTCTTGTCATCCTTGTCAACCCCTTCCCTTTCCACACGGTATGTCTCTTGTGTCATGACATCATCTAGTACTTGGTAAGGGGTAATCTCCTTCAATTCTCCTCTTATGATAAGCAATCTCAACATCTCAAATCTTGTAGGTAAGCACATCAAGAACCGATGAGAGACATCATCATCATTGATGTTCTCTCCCAAAGCCTTCAAGTCATTGACAATCACTTGCAACCAATGAAACATCTCCAGAATGATCTCATCATCCTTCATCTTGAAGCTTGTCAACTTGTCCTTGAGGATGTACAACTTGGCACTCTTCACCGCCGGTGTGTCCTCATATGTTTCCTCCAATCTTTTCCACACCTCATTAGCTCTATCACAATCCTTGATTTGCTCAAACACCTTGGAATCAATGGCATTGTATATGATATTGAGAGCCATTGTATTACATTGCTTGTTGGCCTTGTCTTGCTTGGTGAGATTGTCAGGATCAATGATAGCATAGTCATTCTCAGTCACATCCCACACTTGATCATTGATTGAACCAAGATACATCTTCATCTTTCTCTTCCAATAATCATAACATGTGCCATCAAAGAACGGTGGTTTGCCCCCCACATGGTTGAACACAATTTGAGCCATCTTTTGACACCGAGGTTGTTAAGCCTTCAATCAAACAATGACCACGGCTTTAATACCACTTGAAAGGTCATAATATGGCTAGAGGGGGGTGAATAGCCTATTTAAAAATCTACAAACTAACTATAGTAATTTGATTAGTATGACAAATAGTGAAAAGCAAACTTGCTCTAGCTCTACAAGGGTTGCAAGCCACCTATCCAACAATTCTAGATACTATGATCACTAGACACACAATTTACTAAGTCACTACTCACTAAGAGCTCTCACACTTGCTACACTAAAGAGCTCCACTAGATGAACTTAAGCTACAAAGCAAGCTCTCAACTCTAGCTATACTAAAGAGCTTGCTACAACTAGTTTGCGGAAATGTAAATGAGTAAGGTGATTATACCACCGCGTAGAGAAGTGAACCAATCACAAGATGAATACTAATTCAATCACTGGGAGAATACCAAAGAGCAAGAGACAACCAATTTTTCTCCCGAGGTTCACGTGCTTGCCAGCATGCTAGTCCCCATTGTGTTGACCAACACTTGGTGGTTCGATGGCTAAGAGGTGTTGCACGAACCTCGTCCACACAATTGGACACTGCAAGAACCTACCCACAAGTGAGGTCACTCAATGACACGAGCAATCCACTAGAGTTACCTTTCGGCGCTCCACCGGGAAAGGCACAAGACCCCTCACAATCACCGCGATCGGAGCCGGAGACAATCACCAACCTTCGCTCGACGATCCTTGCTGCTCCAAGCCATCTAGGTGGCAGCAACCACCAAGAGTAACAAGTGAATCCCACAGCGAAATAGGAACACCAAGTGCCTCTAGATGCAATCACTCAAGCAATGCACTTGGATTCTCTCCAAATCTCACAAAGATGATGAATCAATGATGGAGATGAGTGGGAGGGCTTTGGCTAAGCTCACAAGGTTGCTATGTCAATGCAAATGGCCAAGAGAGTGAGCTTGAGCCAGTCATGTGGCTTAAATAGAGAGCCTCCATGAATAGAGCCATTGGCTCCTCTGTCCAGTGAAACACGGGCTGATCGGACGCGCCGGTCAGGTTGACCGGACGTTGGACCCCTATGTCTAGCCGCCTGATGATCGCCATGTGTCATCAGCTTCAAATGCTAAGTGCCCGATCTTAATGGCTAGACTGCTTCGCGCCACGTGTTAAGTTGTGATCAGACACGCTGCTCAAAGTGACCGGACACTCCATCACTAGAGTCCGATCGTTTCCAGTAAGGTTCCAGAACCGTTTTTTCTTGACCGGACGTGTCTGATTATAGGTGGCCGAACGTGGATCAGAGTCCGGTCGTTTCTGGCCTGTTCAGATGCTTTTGTCAGCGTGCGTCATCACTTGACCGGACGCTCCCCCAGCGCGTCCGATCCTATTTCTTCTCAGCGTCCGATCAAAGGACCGAGGGTGGTCTTCACTGCTCACCATTGACCGGACACAGGGTCAGAGTCCGGTCACTGCCCAAAGCAGAGTCTGGTCAATACGAAATAGCCCCTTTTGACCCCCAAACTTCACCACCCTTGATCAAATGTGCCAACCACCAAGTGTATCACCTTTGTGCACGTGTGTTAGCATATTTTCATAAACATTTTTAAGGGTGTTAGCTTTCCAATAGATCCTAAATGCATATGCAATGAGTTAGAGCATCTAGTGGCACTTTGATAACCGCATTTCAATACGAGTTTCACCCCTCTTAATAGTACGACTATCGATCCTAAATGTGATCACACTCGTTAAGTGTCTCGATCACTAAATTCGAAAAGCTCCTATAAATTTCAGCTTTGCCTCGAGCTTTTTGTTTTTCTCTTTCTTCTTTTCCAAGTCCAAGCACTTGATCAATACCATGGCATCACCATCATCATGTCATGATCTTCATTTGCTTCACCACTTGGAATGTGTCACCTATCTCATAATCACTTTGATAAACTAGGTTAGCACTTAGGGTTTCATCAATTCACCAAAATCAAACTAGAGCTTTCAGCCATGCCGCGCCCTGCTTGGAGCCTACCCATCCATCTTTCATACATTGTAGCCCAGCGAATCAATCTTGTTTTGCTTGGTCGTTGTGCTTTCATTCTATAGCTCAGCAATGTACCTTACAAGCGCTCTGGTTACGTGGAAGCTACATAGGATATGGAGTTTTATATATTGGCAAATTTATAAAACATAATAATATGATTACAAGCAAGCAAAAAATGTTTAATAGATAAGCGCTCTAGTTACGTGGAAGCTACACAGGATATGGAGTTTTATATATTGGCAAATTTATAAAACATAATAATATGATTACAACCAAGCAAAATTGTTTAATAGATAGCATGGAGAGATAAGTTCAGTTGTTATGGCATTCTAGAATTGAAGGGGTAACTTGTGCTCTGTTATCCGAGTAAACTATGAAATTAGGACAAAAAGGCATATGTACTTTCAAACAGGTAAGAGTGCGGTAGCAGCCAAAGAGGGGTTAGACAATTAGGACAAAACAGCATATGTGTTATTTCAGCGAAACGGACAAAGGCCTCTGATTTTTATGCTGATAATTTCAGCTAACATCAAATCCCACTTTCTGCTACTTTTCATGTGCAAACAGAAATAACACATGAGAATGCAGTTTATATAAGAATGAAGTCATCCATGTGGGTTCTCTACTTAGCTTATTGGAGGAGTCTTTAGACAAGCTTGGCAAATTCACAACAGATCCCAACGAAAAATCCTCTATCCATTCATTTTTTGACAATGTCTGGTTTATGTTGCTGGATTGATCTATGGCAATTAGTACTATGATTATTTCCTCACCCAACTTAGTAGTTCCTACAAGTGCAATGATATAAATAAAAGTAATGTTAGTCAAGGAATCAAAATGTAATTATGTAAATTATGTGCTGAGTATAATAGTTTTTTTTATAAAAAAGGTATGATGTACTGAAAACAGAGGATACAAACTTGTTTCTCAAACTTCTGAAGCCCTCCAAAACAAAGGAGAACATGGTTACAACATTTAAGCAAACAATTATACAGACCACCGTGTTTTAGAGTTTCAGTATTATGATAGTGTAGCGTAAAATACTTTTATTATTAACTTTGAGATATGGTGGTTTGAGTTTGTTGGTGTCAAATGTATACATCATGAAAAGATTACAAGGACGCATTTGGGATGACTGTGTTTATAATATTGGGTGTAATTTTATTGAAATTCTTATCATTTGTAGCTCATCATTGGCTCTTTTTATTGATATATACCAACTTATGTTGTTTGGGATATACCAAATAAATCAATTAGTGTAGTTTATTTTACAGAGGATATGTAGCAGTGGGGGCCGTGCCGCCCGCGCCGCCAGACCGCGTGGGGAGACCGCTCATGTCTCAGTTTCTCATGCGCATTGCAACGTGCGTGCAACATCAGATCTATTTTTAAAACATTTCACTTGAAACATGTGTGTGAAATATTTGAAAAACACCTAAAAACACTTGAAGCTATTGTAAACATACAGAACATCTAGATAAATGCAACATGCATACGAAAAACAGATGAAACATTAGGAACAAAACTTGCAACATTCATAACAACCATTGAAACATATGCAACATCCTAATCTATTCTTGCAACATCTATATGAAACACTTACAACATACCTATGAAACACCTGAAACACTTGATACATTCGATTGCAACATGCGTTTTTCATCCGTTCTTTCAGACGACGCAAAGCAGAGTGGGAAACGGTCGGTTCCGAATAGCCCGTGGTCGAGGATGGTGGCACGGCCTAGCAGTAGCCAGCTGCGCCTATGCCTTCCCTGGGCCCGACTAACGATGGCCCCCTCTCATGGCCGCCTAGCCACACACGGCGCGCGGACGCTTGCAAGTGGAGATGAACGATGCGGTGGAGATGGAGGATGGATGATGGAGATGGAGGATGGGGATGGAGAGGATGGGCGCGGCAGCGGTGGAGAGGAAGGTGGGTGGGAGACGGGTGGAGAGAAAGGCGGACGGGAGGTGGGCATAGCGCAGTCGCATCAATGCGTGATTTTTTAATAAACTGCTGTGACTGGAGAGGAGTGGATAGGAAGAGATAGGATGGCCTTCTAGACATTGGGGTCCACCAACAGGGGCATCCGACGTGAACGGGCGTCTACTTCCGAGCATTACCCTTTTAACTATGTAGTTAGATCATGACATAAACCATATAGATGCCCAAACGGGCTGCTTGGACTGGCCTGGTGAAAGCATGCCCAAACGGGCTGCCTGGACCCGGCCTTGTGAAAGCATGCCCAAACGGTCTGCCTAGACCCGGCCCGGTGAAAGCATGGCCTGATGAGACCGGGCCAGGCACGCCACGTCGGGCCACTAGGTCGTGCCGAAGGGGGTTTCATGCTTGGCTGTTGGTCTAGGCACGGTCTGTCGGGCTGATTTTTGAGCCAGCGCGACCTAATGATAAGCATGGCTTGGTGTTGCTTTGGCCAACCCGAGGCCCACGTCTCCATCACCGATGATAGCCGACTATCAGGCCGATACGGTTAGAGTTTCACTATTGGTTGTTTTGGAACCGGCAGTGATAAGAGTGTCACTGTCGATTAGTGGCTTTAATCCATAGTAATAGGACACCGGCAGTAATATCGATCGTGACTGCAACCAACAATAATAGACTATATATGAACCGACTGCAACCAACATTGATAGACTATATATTATCACTAGGAGCCACGAACCGACAATAATATCATAACTTTTTTTATATGAAGTTGGATAAATATAAACTTTAATAAAATTGTAGAGTTTAAAGGGGTCTAACCTAAACTTTATAGTTGATAACTTTTAAATTTGAGATGGTTTACATGTCTAAATACAGATCAAATTTGAGATGATTAATGATGTCAAATGAAGACAAAGTCAACAACAAAACTGTAGTACTCGATGAGATCTACAACTTTACAGTTAACAACCTTTTCATCTAAGATCGTTTGGAGTGTTAAATATACAATATAAGATTAAAATTGTATAATTAAAAGAATAACGTTAGCTATGTAATCACGTATATCGCGAACTTAGATGTCTTGAGTTCGAATCTTAAAAACATATATTTTTTATTTTTACAAGTTATCACTGCCCATATGGTAGTGACAGGAGTTACAACTCGGCAGTGATTTCCTGCTCTGACGTAGTGAGATCAAACATGTGATTGAAGATTATGAACATCTTATTAGTGGATTAATTTCAATTTATATAATCTATGCATTTACTATGTCCTTGTGGTAGACACCGGATCTAAAATTGACATCAAAATTTGTGTATCTGTACATACGCATCTATCCATGAGTGAAGAGAGTTATAGCCTTAGCAGCAATGGCCATCGAAATTGGCAAATTGTTGGCCACTTGGCCTTGATATTGTCACAGTAATGAACTCAATTCTTGTTGGCTGCTAGATTGAAACATTGTAGAAATCAAAATAATGAAGCTGTCCGGCCGATGGTTTTATGGCTGATAAACCGGCTGATACTGTTTTGTTGTGAGAGAAAAATACTATACCATGGCTGATAAGTTGAAATGAACAGGGCCATTTCTGAAAGTGTTGTCCATTGATTTTTTTTTTCTTTCAAGCTTTGTAGTGAAATAATTTTTGACGCAACCATGGCTGATAAGTTGAAATGAACAGGGCCATTTCTGAAAGTGTTGTCCATTGATTTTTTTTTCTTTCAAGCTTTGTAGTGAAATAATTTTTGACGCAAATACAGTAGCTCAAATTTTCTTGTTGTCCTCTCTTGCTTTTTACATTGAGTAGAATATTTTGTCAAGTGTCATTAACCATTGAGAATCTCAGTGGCAGTTTTTGTCAGTAACCAGGCTTGCTCCTAGGCAAAACATTGAGCACATGGTGTGCATGTTCCGGTGGCGAAGAGTACGGCTGCCTCGAACAACAACGAGCGTTTAGCGTTGCCACCGCCGACTCTGTCGATGTGCTTGACACCACCACCGCCCCGTTGCTGCATCCAGCCGACCCCGCGAATTTTTTTAACACATTTTTAAACTAATTTTAAAACTAACACTATTTAATTTTTTTTTAAATCTAACATTTTTGGCCGCGCATATTCGCATGGCGTGGCGATTTAACGCTGCCGCGCCATGTATGGGGGCGCGGTGAGGCTGCCCACGTGGCAGCGACCAGGGCCCCTGACCGGTGATGTGGTCGGCTCTGCCGCGCTACCCATCAGAGCACGGCGGTGACGCGCAACGCATCATGCCGCGGTAGTGACGCGCCACTGTCTAGGGCGTGACAGAGCCTAATATAGGCCTACGGCCCACTCCCGCCACGCCACCATCCAGACCGTCACGCCCGCACGCACGCCGCGCCCGCCCACGCCTGCCGTGCCGGCTGCCGCTGCAAGCCGGCCGCTCCACACACGCCGGCGCGCCAAGCCCGCCACATCGGCCGCACCACGAACGTCGGCGTGCCATGCCCGTCGGCCACCCGCTGCGCCCTCGCCCACGCACGCCGACGTGCCATGCCTGCCGGCCGTTCGCCACGCACGGCGGCTACCCACCGCACCCGCCACCGCCCACACTGCCGCGCTGTACACCGCTCCCAACTGCCGCACGCCCCTCTCTCTATCCCATGTCCACCCGCTGCTGCCGCGCGAGGCCAGCGCCCGCGTCTCCTAGCCCGGTCTAGCATGCCGTCGCCACGAGGTCGAGCTCACGCCGCTGCCGCGAGGACGAGCGCCGCTGCCGTGAGATACTCCCCTAGTGTATTTGTTGATTAAATCGACATTGTTAGTATAGTAAGTTCGTACAATAAGTAAAGTTAGTATAGTTAGTAAAGTATAGTTAGTAAAGTTAGTTAGTTTAGTTAGTATAGGCAATATAGTAAGTTTGTATAGTTAGTAAAGTTAGTTAGTTTAGTTAGTACAGTTAGTGAGTCTAGTTATACATTGTATTTAGTATAATTAGTTGTTGTAGTTAGTCTTGTATAGATGTTAATATTAGATTAGTTAGTATAGTTATAGTTAGAATATGTATTACTATTACTATAGATAGTACGTACGACGATTTCGACGACTTGATAAAGTTTCTTGAAATGCTTCTGTAGATGGATTGTTGTGTTAGAGTTTTTTATGGAGGAAGTGTTAGGAGAGAAGATGGTATGTTTGAGGATATGAAAGAAGAATTGGAATGGTTTGATGAACCTCCTAGCTTCAACGACCATTGTGTCCGTTTGAATGCAAAGTTTGGCGGTGATTTCACACTAAAGGGGAGGTTTGATACTGGAAAGACCAGGGCACACTATGTCTAGATGCCCTTGCGTGACCCTGCTCACTAGTCCTGCTATACTAGGGTGCTCCAAGGTTCCAATGTGCCCATGGCTGTGGCTGATGTGGTGGTGAAGAATGGGTACAGGATGCAGGGTGTCCTGGATGGGCCGTACATTGACGGTGTTGGAGGCAATGAGCAAGATTTGTGGGTCAAAGGGGAAGCAACTCAGGGTAATGTGGATTTGGATAGTCAGTTGATGCAGGAGCGGTTTCATTCAAGTCAAGTAGGTTGTATAAGCAATGACTTTGATTGAACGAGTTTGAATTGGAAGAGGAGCAGGAGGAGGAGGACAGGATCGGTGATGTAGTTAGCAGTGATTCGGACGATTCAGATGATGACCAAGGAAATAGACATGCTATGCCCACATCGGTTGATGCCATGCCAGTACCTGTTCATGGTATGCCTTTACCAGTACCAAGTAAGGTTTTGCATGCTATCCAGGCTCAGGGTAGACTAGTCACAGATTTACCAGCAGATGATACCCCCTATGATTCATGGGGTAGAATTGGCGAAGCGTAGCAGTATGTTCCACCACCACCTTACACAGCGACTGAGCTTGAGCAACTAAGGTCGATGAATGTACCTTTTAGGGACGTTCCAAACTATAGGGATGTCAGTATGACGGATATGGCAATTTGTGACACCAGTCTCCAGATGTGTAGGAAATTATTGTATGACCATGAGAAAGAAATCCTTAGGAAGGGGATGATATTCAATACAATGTCAGAGATGAAGCTCTTCCTTCAGGACTGTGCTGTGTATCACCATAGGCCGTACAACGTCACTCATTCGGACTAGGAGTTGAGGGTTTAGGGTTTAGGGTTTAGGGTTTAGGGTTCCATGAGAAAGAAATCCTTAGGAAGGGGATGATATTCAATACAATGTCAGAGATGAAGCTCTTCCTTTAGGACTATGCTGTGTATCACCATAGGTCGTACAATGTCACTCATTCAGACTAGGAGTTGAGGTACCTCAGTCTGCAAGCCCACCTATGCTAGAGCAATGAGCTCGCTCAGTCTACCAGTGTCGTGCTTAGCCTCCTCCGCCTACAAGCCCACCTCTGCTAGAGCGATGAGCTCGCTCAGTCTGCTAGTGTCATCCTCTGCTTCCTGCGCCTGTAAGCACACCTCAGCAAGAGCGATGAGATCGCTCAACCTGGTAGTGTCATCCTCATCCTAGTCCCTCTCATCAGACAACACAATCGGTGATTGAATGGTGTGACCAGCTCGCGTTCTGTGCTCATCTAACTTATTTTCCTCATACCTTGCTCAAGCCACCTCTGCGGCATGGTCCTCACTGCATCTAATTCCTTCAAGTATAAAATGCAATCAGTTAGCAACACGATTATATTACATTTAAAATCGGGCAACGAAAAAAGGCTTTCAAGCACTCACTGGCATATAATACAACAACATGCTTGTTCAAGACTTGCATCTATACTCTTGTCTCCTTCCTTGCCCTCTCCTCCTCTAACATCCTCCGTCTCTCCAATCCCCATTTGTCAAGCCCAACATCGATCGGGTTACGAATACTGCGCCGTCTAGCAAACTCACGCATCTTGTTTTTGTGATGTTTAGCGAATAGGTTGATGTAGTCAGGTCCATATCCCCTCTTCCGTGCAATTACTTGCCTCCCCTTTAGTTCATCCAAGAACTTAGCTTGACCATCATAACATTCCCACCTGCATTTCCTAGTGCTCTGTTCAATGAAAAATTATATCATATATGTCTTAGCAAAAGAAACAAAATACGTTTCATGTTTACCACAAAAATAATCAACCTCATCATAGTCAACCATATGGCCGCAATAATGGCCTATTCCAAGCTCCGAAGGGACTAGACCATAGTTGGATTTAATACCATATTCGCACTTGACTGGAGGTGCTTTGTAAATTAACCTTTCTTTCTTCTTTTCCTTTGCCTTTGGTGGCTCCGACAATTGATTCTTAGGATCGTAGAGCCACTCATTGAAATGACACTTCACAAATCCATAATGCTATAAGAGAATATATTAGTACACGCACACATATAGAGATAAACATTTAAATAGATACACTTTCAACTTACTTCGTGTTTGTTTGAACACACAAACTCCAACGTATTCTTAGGGTTTATCACAGCTTGATCTCTGCATTCGCACAGAGGAGGTTCCTCGAGTCGTCTAACTACGGCTAGGTGCTTCTCCTTAGACGTCATTGGCGGGGGGTTAGGGGGTGGAACCCAACGCTGGAAGTGCTCACGTGGATGTCTCCCTCTACACCAATCGTCGAAAAGGAGGTACCTAGGGTCAAACTTCTCTGCACCGTCGATCCACTAAAAGAAAAAGCACCTCTCATGGTCCTACACAACAAGATTCCAACAAAATATTAGTAGCCTACTTACACAAATGAAGAAAAAAGATAGTGGAAACAATTACTTATATTAAAACGACTGCATGTGTAGAAGCAACACGCCGTTGTGTCTGGATGTCTCGATTGAAACATGTCGGCCGGGAAACCACAGTCACAGTTAGGGACAGGGAGGTCAGGAGGGATGGGGGCATCTTTACTAGACGCGTCGCGGTATAATTCTCGAGGACGACCTTGTTTTTGCCAAAACTCCTCCCGATACATTTCTTGCATATAACAAAACGGTTGTAATTTAACAAACAAAAATCAAAACATCACAAATTAATGTCAATGAGAACCATTTGCATTACAACAAATAAAATATAACCTACACTTTGATGCAAACTCTATCTTAGATGCAAACATGAAAACTATATAAAAACTATACTTTGGTCAGTAAAAAATAAAATTTGATACATCAATAGTGTGTCCATATATTTATTCACATATAAAAGTAGAGATGCAAACTCAAACAAGCAAAATACATGGTAATCATAATTCTAACTAACCAATTAACCTTAATATTGGTAATCCTAATCCTAATCCTTCAATCCAATGTTCTAACGAACTCATATTTTCCTCCATACTCTACCAACTCATTCAAATCATTCGATCCACCGTGGAGGCCGAGGAGGAACTTCATTACCTTGACAAGGCCGAGTAGGAGCTTCAGGGAAGGTATGGAGGGGAACACCAAGGGAAGGAAATTCGGCGGCCGACCGTGGGGGAGCCGAGAGGCTCTAGCGCAGCAGTGCGGGCTGGGAGGCACGCCGGCGGGGGCAGGGTGGCACATAGGCGGCTATTGTGCCCTGGCGACTAAAATAGAGAGGGAGGGGCAGGACTGGGCCGCGGGCCTATATTAGGCTCTACCGTGCCCGGACGGTGGCGCACCACTGCTGCGCCATGATGCGTGGCGCGTCACCGTTGCGCCCTGATCAGTGGCGCGGCAGAGCCAGCCACGTCATCGGTCAGGGACCCTGTTTGCTACCACGTGGGCAGCCTCGCCGCGCCCTCATGCATGGCGCGACAACGTTAAATCACCACGCCGTGCGAATAGGCATGACCAAAAGTGTTAGATTTAAAAAAACAGTGTTAGTTTTAAAATTAGTTTAAAAATCTATATTAAAAATAAAAAAATTCACCCCCGCATACTAGGAATTTTTTTATTTTTTAACATGTTTTTTAAACTAATTTTAAAACTAACATTGTTTTAATTTTTTTTCAAATCTAACACTTTTGGCTGCGCCTATTCTCACGGCGCAACGATTTAACGCTGTCGCGCCATGCATGGGGGCACGGCAAGGCTGCCCACGTGGCAGCGACTAGGGCCCCTGACCGGTGACGTGGCCGGCTCTGCCGCACCAACGATCAGGGCGCGGCGGTGACGCGCCACGCATCATGGCGCGGCCGTGGCGTGCCACCGTACAGGGCACGACAGAGCCAAATATAGGCCCAAGGCCCAATCTGGCCACCCAGCCCTCCGTGCCCGCATGCCTACCGCGCCCTCCCGCGCCTACTGCCTGCCGCGCCTGCCATGTCCGCCAGCACGCGACCGCCGTGCTGGCCGCCGCTGCACGCCGCCCGCCGTGCCACACATGCCGGGGCACCAAGTCCGCCAAGCCCGCACGCACCCACCACGCCAGCCGCTCCACGAACGCTAGCGCGCCACGGCCGCAGGCCGAACGCTATGCCCTCGCCCACGCACGTCGATGCGCCACGCCCACCGGTTGCCCGTCGTGCCCTCTGACCATGCACAGCGGCTGTCCGCCGTGCCTTCCACCGCCCTCACTACCGCGCTGTACACCACTCCCAACTACCACACTCCCCTCTCTCTATCCCGTGTCCACCCGCCGCCGCCGCCAAGGCCAGCACCCGCGCCTATGGCAGAACCGCCTAATATAATGCCTCCTAGGAGTACTTATCTTCCATTAGACACTAAGTACCTAAGGGAGAACAGTAAATTACGAAGTTCCAGCGAGCACACCCCAAGGGAGAACCCGAAAATCCATATTTTTCCATCAGGATCACAAATGAGAGAATAAAGCTTACAACATTTTAGCCATTTCTTACATCACTTTTCATGTACATCAGAGCATAATATTTATTATTTATAATAGCGGAATATGAACATGTTATCAGAGTTATGAACAATTTAAGTTAACAGCTGAATATAAACATGTGATCAGAAGTACAGCGAAAATAAATATCTATTCATAGCATGATGAATCATTGATATATAAATTATGATAACCGATTATAAAAACTTCTATTAATAAAACAGGAGTGATAGTTATAAATAAAAACTATGATCACAGCGTAAAGGAATTCTCATTGAGCCCATAAGGAGAAATCCACACACAAGGGTCAGCTCTAGCATCCACCTATCACCTGCAACAAGGGGAAATAAACCCTGAGTACTCAATTTTACTTAGCAAGACTTACCCGACAGGAGGAAAGAAAAAGACTCCAAGGATATGCAAGGCTATCTGGCTTGTGGGTTTATTGCATCTGTAGGAGCATTACTAAAAGTGTGTCCTTATATTCGATTTTATTAGCAATCAACATTGGTTCATTAACTAACCATTCTATGTAAGCACCTGTGCTACTTTCAAGCAGGTGGTAAGCAATCAGATTTCCTTTTACTATCTTTCATGTTCTAGTTCTTACTACGGTGCTAGATTATAAACAAGCCGTACTGGATTGCCCACCGATTCATGAATCAATGTGCCCAGCTAGGTACCCCAAAATACATGCCTCGGTTGTACCCCAGGTATAAGCAGGACCAACCCACTACCCTCCTATCATGGGGTCTAGGTCCCCATCCAAACTTGGACTCCAAGCCCCCGCCCCTGAGTCCCAAACTAAGTGTGGTGCAAGGACCTCCACCCAAAAACCATCCTGAAAGTCGGTCTAGAAAAAGCTGAAACCTATGACAGGAGAGTAACAAGTCTTTCCTGTGCCCACACCCAAGTATATGCTCGGGATAATAAGTCTATGACCTGCCTAGAACCCAATGCAACGGTTGGTCCTTAACCGACACAGATAGGGAAAAAGTGTAACCAAGCTATGCCCTGTTGGCCACAGGACACAACCTCCTACACCCACTAATACCCATACCATATCCCTACTCGGTCTCCATTTTTTCTTTCCACCATTTTATCATGAGTGATAATAATATAGTAACAACAATAATATATTTCCTTAGCAGAAGTCGAGATAGACGAGGGCAATGGAGAAACAACAAGATAATGATTATCCAAAACATGGCATATGACCAATAGATCTAGAAACAGGAGACTAAGAAGTCAAGCATCGTGAACCCTGAGACCAAACTAACCAACTATAGACTTGAACTTTTTCAACGAAACTAGATCCCTCTTCTCCTTAGATTACACTATCACCTCTAACTGACAAACCTAGTCCCTCGGATGATGACTGGATTTCGTAGCTCTGCTTTGAATACAAGGGGAATGGGGATGAAGAAGAAGAGCAAGGACCAAGGGCATCTTAAAGTGGTGAATGGAGGTGGGGCACAACACACCAAAAGTAGAGGCGGCATGAATGCGATACACAAACGAGTCATGCTGTGGGGATAAACTCGGCCATGGTGCGCTTCCTACACAAGCGAGCGGAGGGGAAATAAAGGAGGGAAGATAAGAGGGTTCGCTCAATGAGGCAGGCATGCGCAAGGCCGTGTCCCCAAAAGAAGAAAGAAGGGAGGGGGAAAGGGGGGTGTCTGGTATGGGGACAAGAGCGTGGGAGGTCGAGAGCCGACCGGATGCTAGGAAAAGGAGCAGCGCGTAGTGCACGAGGACGGAGAGTGCGGCACGATGCTGTGGCCACGCGAGAACCGGGTGCTAAAGGGCCCGACACAGACGACATCTACAGGGCACGCAACAAAATAATCCAGCATGCGTAGCACGGTCAAGCTAGACACATGACTTAGGACATGATGTCCACTCAGGCTTTTACAATCACTCTCGACTACCCACGACTAACTTTCCTTACTACTCTTCTTTTTCTTTCCCTTTCTTGATCACATCCATCTTTCATGTAAACTAAGACCATGTCCTATGTTCTTCCTCCAAAACCATGTTCTCTTGCTTACCTTGAGAGAACACTATTTCATCAACCCATTGTACATTTCCCATTCGAACACCCAAATTTTATTCCAAGAAATATTTTGCATCAAAAGTGGTATGGCGGTGTAACTTGGTAAAGGTACTTGGTCAACAACCTCGATACTAGCGCGTGCTGAGCAACGTCACCATGTGGTAGTTGTTCCACAGGGGGCCCTCGGTTTCATCGTGGCACCATAAGCTATTAACCAGGCAACTACTACCAACTTACACGCAATGAAGGCGGTGGGGTCATAGACCATAGAATAAGAGGAGTATTGCAAGGGAAGATTCAAACAACAAGGGTTCCTTTCACAACAAAGAACAAGAAATTCAAATCCAACAATGGATTGGATTTAAAGAGATTCAAGTGTTCTACTAGGACATCCACAATTAGTCAATATAGTGTCATATGTTCTCCAATCACGGCTGGTCTATTGGTATCTGAATGGAAACTTCTCTTGTAACCCACTTAACATTGCCCTTGAAAACTCTAAGCACGTCTAACGAGACTTAAGGGTAGATGGACGTAATAAACACAATGAAATAAACAAATTGCTCATTCCATGCTCTTATGCTAGTACAACATCCAAATACCCACTCTCCCATTTTCAACACATCATTCCCTACGGCGGATGATACCAACAACTACGGGTGAACAACAACGGCAAGAATACAATACCGAAGGACAGTGACAAAAAGCACTACTACTACGGGTACAACATCCCAAGGTAACTAATCTACTCTAGACCATGCATCTTCATTCTCGGGCTTAGCGGATTCTTCTACCGCCCTAGCTATGGATCTACCTATTCTCTAGGCAAAGGCTGAGTGAGAGGAATCAAGGGTTCTACTTCTGACACTTCCGACGATGGGGGTGCTGGCAGTACTGCAACACTGGTTCTCCTTCTTTCTGGCTGGTGGACAAGGATTCCCTCCATGATCAAGGGATCCTACCGTTCAGTAGTCAGCATCCTCCGCTTGGCCCTGGTGACCAGATAGGCTTCTCCCAACTGATGGGCATGCCGATCTTTAGCTTCCTTTAAGGCTTTCGATATGGCAATCTCTCGACTCTCTGCGGCTACCGCACTGGCATGCGCTTCGACAAGTTACACCTAGAGCATCCTAGAGAAGAACTCAGCTTCCTCAGCTCAACGAAGGAACGTCCTCATCTCCAAGGCTTGCCGGTCATACTGCTCATCCAGAGCAAGCAGGTACGTGGTCAAGTGCACCATGGTTGGACTGTCTTCTTGCGCATCCCACCCTTGCAAAGCCTCCATGCGAGCCCTCCATGCCCATCGATTCTTTTCCAAAGGTGGAAAGAACCTCATGGGGGTACAGGCAATGGGCTCTTCATAAATCTGACAAAGATACTGTAAGGCTTTGCGGGCCACAACCTGGTAGGTGTCGATGAAGCGAAACCCGATTGCAGTCACATTCTAGGCTTCGGTGATATCGTGGAACTCTTCACTCTTCCCAATGTAGATGGTAACCTCACACCGCTCGGTGCCATGCTTCTCATACACATGGCCCTCATACTCGGGACGATCTTTGACTTCGAGCTTTTGCAGGGTGGCATGCAGAATTCTAGGAAAACCCTCAATGTTCAGGCAGTAACTACTAACCCAAGCTCCTACCATCCCTGGCGATGGTTGTGAGGAAGGACTAAGCGAAAAGCTTGCTCAAACGAAAAAGCTAGGTGAGCGAAAGTGCACCGAGTGGTGGTACTAATGGCTACGTCAGGCCCTACTTATAAAGGCGGAGCATTCAATGGTCCTAGTGCGGTACACCAGGGTTCCTGCGTGGGATCACTATGAATGAATCAACCAAATTATTCGTGCGATCGAGGCAAACGATGTCCGAGGGCATTACTGACTAGTACGACTATAGAGCAAGGGTCCGACCAGAGCATAGAAAAGAGTACAGGGAGACGTAGGTCACAACCAGAGTGAACCACGAGCGAACATGGAGCACGAAGCCACAATGCAGAAATAACTCCAGAATAGGAACGAGTCAGTTGTGCATAATATGACACGCGTGATACCTATGGATGGCGTATCTGCAAGTAATACGGGCACTACAATGCACAAATAGGATATGCATGAATGCACGTCCTATACGTCCTTCCACTATTGCCAACATATAAGCCAACCGTTCTCAGATTTTTTGGCACATTGTTCTCTCCCTGTAGCTAGTCGGTACTATCAGACTATGCTTGGGGTCAGTGTACCTATAGAAAACTAGATTAAGACTATCTAAGTCAGCAGAATGCCATCTATCCTAGATACATAATCATAGTAATAGGGCTACTTATATAACTTCACATAATAACGTCCAATTCTTTTGAAAAGAATTTGTTGTCAAATTTTATTTTAGAAAAGGTTTTCGAAGCTTTATTTCCTCATTTATGCTCTAATACCACCTATAGCAGAACCGCCTAATCTAACGCCTACTAGGAGTACTTGTCTTCCATTAGACACTAAATACCTAAGGGAGAACACTAAATTACGAAGTTCCATCGAGCACATCCTAGGGGAGAATCCAAAAATTCACATTTTTCCATCAGGATCACAAATGAGAGAATAAAGCTTACAACATTTTAGCCATTTCTTACATCACTTTTCATGTACATCAGAGCATAATATTTATTATTTATAATAGAGGAATATGAACATGTTATCAGAGTTATGAACAATTTAAGTTAACAGCTGAATATAAACATGTGATCAGAAGTACAGCGGAAATAAATATCTATTCATAGCATGATGAATCATTGATATATAAATTATGATAACCGATAATAAAAACTTCTATTAATAAAACATGAGTGAGAGTTATAAATAAAAACTATGATCGCAGCGTAAAGGAATCATCTCTGAGCCCACCAGGAGGAATCCACACACAAGGGTTAGCTCTAGCATCCACCTGTCGCCTACAACAGGGGAAAATAAACCCTGAGTACTCAATTGTACTCAGCAAGACTTACCCGATAGGAGAAAAGAAAAGACTCCAAGGATATGCAAGGCTATCTGGCTTGTGGGTTTATTGCATCTATAGGAGCATTACTAAAAGTGTCCTTATATTCGATTTTATTAGCAATCAACATTGGTTCATTAACTAACCATTCTATGTAAGCACATGTGCTACTTTCAAGCAGGTGGTAAGCAATCAGATTTCCTTTTACTATCTTTCATGTTCCAGTTCATACTATGGTGCTAGATTATAGACAAGCCATACCGGATTGCCCACCGATTCATAAATCAATGTGCCCAGCTGGGTACCCCAAAATACATGCCTCGCTTGTACCCCAGGCATAAGCAGGACCAACCCACTACCCTCCTGTCATGGGGTCTAGGTCCCCGTCCAAACTTGGACTCCAAGCCTCCGCCCCTGAGTCCCGAACTCAGTATGGTGCAAGGACCTCCACCCAAAAACTATCCTGAAAGTCGGTCCGAAAAGAGCCGAAACCCATGACAAGAGATTAACAAGTCTTTCCTACGCCCACACCCAAGTATGTGCTCGGGATAATAAGTCTATGACCTGTCTAGAACCCAATGCAATGGTCGGTCCTTAACCGACACAGACAGAGAAAAAGTGTAACCAAGCTATGCCCTGTTGGTCACAGGACACAACCTCTTACACCCCCCAATACCCATACCATATCCGTACTTGGTCTCCATTTTTTTTTTCCACCATTTTATCATGAGTGATAATAATATAGGAACAACAATAATATATTTCTTATATCTCGCGAGTGATAGGCAATCACTCGACTTCTATCAGAGTCCTGTAGCATAGCAATCTATATGATCTTGTCATTCTAGTAAGACTCATAGGATAAATATATATATGCAAGTGAGTTTCATTCAACTCCTTAAAACTTAATGTACAAATATAATTTAAAGTGTAGAAAAGTAGGGGTTATGCATCGGAGCTTGGCTGGGTAAAATATAACCAAAAGTTAATATTCCATCTTGGCGACACGATCTCTAAAAGTACCATTTCACCAGCAACTCCTGATGACTCAATGATCCATCGTCGTCCCTAATATGGTATGCAATACGATGCAGAGATGATGCAACAGCTAATTAACCAGGCAACAACAACTCTTAAAACAGAGTACATACTATAAAATAACAAGCTAGCTCTAATGACTAACGTACTAATCTACGTATCAACATCATCAAGAAAGGTGTCATTTTCTCACCAAGTGTTTTAGTTATACAAACCCAAGTTGTCTCTTTATTTCATTCTATCGATTTAATCTTTATTCGAAATAGGACATCATTATCTATCTAGCAAACTAATTATTCTAGAGCTACAAAAATTATAGTGAGCAACTAATAATATTAGTAATTTACTGTAAAATTTTTCGAGTCAACACTATCATCATTTTACCACAATAATTCCTACGAGCTTAGGTCTTATTAAAACTAACCAATTTAAATTAATCATGGCAACCCTAAAAACAGCACCAACTAGATGAACCCATTATGCTAATAGATAGATAATGATTTTAGGAACTCAATGAAATTTGTTCCATAATTTTTTGACTCCTAAATGATTTTATATTTAAATAACAAAATCAGCTCAAAATTTATATTAGGAAATCTTCACTAATTCATTGGAAAAAATAAAAGAACACCGCGGCCTAAATGGCCCACGGTGAGCATGGCCTTAATTTGGCCCACGACCGGTGAGTCGGCCTAGCAACGCGGCCCAGGTGGAGGAGCCTAGCACGTGAGAGCAGGGCGGCCCAGGCGGGGCACGTGCGCGGGCGCGAGTGGCCCAGGCGCGGCGGCGACAGGCCGACAGCGTGACTCAGCCCTGAAGTTTTGCATTTAGGGCCCCAAAGTTTCTCATCTTCGCATTTCCAAAGTCCTCGACCTCTCCTGGAACAGAGCACGGCATAGGGTTGGCCGACCGGTGACCAAACCCGGTCGAGAGAGGCTCGATGGCGGCGGGACGCCAGTCGCGAGCGGCGCAGGGTCCGCGCGGCCACGCAAGGCCGCAACAGCCCGTGGTTAGGGCGGCAGCATGTAGGGGAATGTTTGCCCACGTGTAGATGTGGATGGCAGCAATGGCACGCGCATTCCGGTGAGATGGCTACGAAATCGGAAGAGCAGAGGGGTAGCGAAGGTACCAGGGCTCACCGTTGGTTGGTGAGGCAAAGCCGCGGAGGAGGTTGGTCATGTGTGTAGCGGATCTCCATGTCCGTGGCTGTGGCAGAGACGACGTTCCCGATGAACCACTGGAGCTCTGGCAAACTTGTTTCGTGTGCGACACCGGTATGTCAAGGAGAAGCTAAAACGAGGTCACATCAAGGAGAAAGTGACTGAGGAGGGTGCGACCACAATGGAGCTTAGATCGGCGGACACAGTGGCCGACGGCCAGGAGATTAGTTTGGTTGAGCTCACTAGTGCACGGCAGCCGACGGGATTGTGTCGAGTGGAGAGATAGAGACCTCGGTCCATGGTGGGTTTAAGGAATTGGAGAGGGGCAATGCGTGCTCAATGAATTTTGTAGGGGAGGAGAGGTGGCCATAGCGATGCAGCAACGATGCTCGGCTTTTATAGCCACAATGGCCAGGGTGGGGCTAGGGTTACTAGGGCTTGCCTTGGCGTTGAAGGCATGGCTAGAGGTGGTCCAGGGGAGGTGCCAAGAGGGACGTGGATGAGGGCACGTGGCAGCACAGTGGGCGGACGCGTACGGCGCGGCAATGTCGGTGGTGGGCGCGACCAAAGGCGGACACGGCCACGGCAACGCGGTGGCTCGGGTGACAGTGGGCGTGGCCTTGGCAGGTGCTGCGGGGCAGCGGGCGTGGCATGCACTGACTCGCCCAAGGCTAGCAAAGGGAGGCGAGCTGGGGAGGGAGTGGGTGACGATGAACGCACTATTTGCGCTGGCTGTCTGGCTACCAGAGGCAGAGGGGATGCTAGCAAGCAGAGGCAAGCCGAGGGAGGAAGAAGGCAGTACACGATAGCAGTAGCTCGGTAGGTGGGATGAACGGCTGAGAGCGAGCGGGGCAAGGTAGTTGAGGTGAGCGGCTAAGATCGCTCGTTACAGGTGCCGGTTCACGAACAGAGCGCCAACAACACGGTTCAATGCGTTCTAGCGAAGTTAGGCAATTTCTACGAGAGTACAGTGACACCCATTTCCACCCCGACCTACACCGTTCTTGAGTGCTCACCTTGGTACAACCAACAGTACAAAACCACGAATCTAGTGTTTAAGAATTTAATCAAAATTTCAATGCCAAAACGTCATCGTCATCAGGTTTCTAGACTTAAATCGTTTAGTTCTAGAAGTTGAAATTATATTCCACTTTCAATACTTGAGCTATCAAAAATACCATGGAACAATATTTATTCACCAAATCAACAGTTGCATTTTCACCTACTAAACTTGCACTTCAAATTTTATTTAAGTTCTAATTACAAGTTATATTTTTTATAAAAATTGTTTTCATGCTCAATCAAACAGAACAAGCCATTCGCAATTTATTCTCTATCAGACATTTTAAGTGCTTTCTTCATACTTTTTGAAAACAAACCCTAAACAACTTTTGTCCGCAAGATTATTTAAAAGTTGCTAAGCACCGAGACTAGTTGACTAGCGACACTTATTTGCTTGTTTTATTTACAAAAGCGAGTCACACAAGATTCGTTTATAATTCCACATGTGCTTCAAACTTTTAAACCCAAAAATTTGTTTTACTAATTACTCTTAGGCATTAACCTAGGTGCTAAGCAAGCTCGTAACACCAGATGTGTTACAGTGCCTCCCGACCCAGTCTAGCACGCCGCTACCACGAGGTCGAGCGCACGTTGCTGCCACGAGGACGAGCGTCGCTGCCGCGAGGTACTCCCCTAGTATATTTGTTGATTGAATCGACATTGTTAGTATAGTAAGTTAGTACAATAAGTAAAGTTAGTATAGTTAGTAAAGTATAGTTAGTAAAGTTAGTTAGTTTAGTTAGTATAGGCAATATATTAAGTTAGTATAGTTAGTTTAGTTAGTACAGTTAGTGAGTCTAGTTATACATTGTATTTAGTATAATTAGTTATTGTAGTTAGTCTTATATAGATATTAATATTAGATTAGTTAGTATAGTTATAGTTAGAATATGTATTAATATTACTATGGACAGTACGTACGATGATTTCGATGGCTTGATAATGTTTCTTGAAATGTTTCTATAGATGGATTGTTATGTTATAGTTTTTTATGTAGGAAGTGTTAGGAGAGATGATAGTATGTTTGAGGATATAAAAGAAGAATTGGAATGGTTTGATAAACCTCCTAGCTTCAATGACCTTTGTGTCCTTTTGAATGCAAAGTTTGATGGTGATTTCACACTGAAGGGGATGTTTGATACTGGGAAGACTAGGGCACACTATGTCCGAATACCCTTGCACGACCCTGCTCACTGGTCTCGCTACACTAGGGTGCTCTAAGGTTCCAATGTGTCTATGGCTGAGGTGGTGGTGGACAATGGGTACAGGATGCAGGGTGTCTTGGACGGGTCGTACATTGACGGTGTTGGAGGCAATGAGCAAGATTTGGAGGTAGAAGGGGAAGCAACTTAGGGTAAAATGGATTTGGACGGTCAGTTGACGCAGGAGCAGTTTCATTCAAGTCAAGTAGGCTATATAAGCAATGACTTCGATGTGAACGAGTTTGAACTAGAAGAGGAGGAGCAGGAGGAGAAGGACAGGATCGGTGAACGTACATTTTAGGGGGCAAAATTAGAGAAGCGTAGCAGTATGTTCCACCACCACCTTTTAGGGGCGTTCCGAACTATAGGGATGTCAGCATGATGAATATCGCAGTTTGTGACACCGGTCTCTAGATGTGTAGAAAATCATTGTATGACCATGAGAAAGAAATCCTTAGGAAGGATATGATATTCAATACAATGTCAGAGATGAAGCTCTTCCTTCAGGACTATGCTGTGTATCACCAAAGGCCATACAGCGTCACTCATTCGGACTAGGAGTTGAGGTACCACGTGATATGCAAAAATGGTTGTATGTGGAGGTTAAATGCACGAAAGAGACAGAGTCATGGCAAGTAGAGGATAAGTAAAGTTGTCGAACCCTACACTTGCCTAACAAATAGGGGGAAGGAAAATCATCAGCAGCTCACTGCACGTTACCTTGCCCATTGTATATTGGGGCTCGTTGATGACAATAATGACATTTCCGTGTCTTCTTTACAACAGTCCATATCTGGATTCATTAAGTATGATGTGAAGTACGAAAAGGCTTGGCATGCTAAGCAAATTGTCCTAGCGATTCATTGGGGTAGTTGGGAGGAAGCGTACAATAGGGTGCCCCGCATCTTATGTGCAATGCATTACTACAACCCTGGCTTGAAATAGTTTGTGGACACTAGAGGGATGTATTTTTGGGACCCATTGAGGCATGTCCTCTATCATGTGTTCTGGTCGTTCGTGCAAACGGAACATGCATTCTAGTTTTGTCGGCCAGTCGTACTTGTTGATGGCACTTTCCTGATAGGAAAGTACATAGGCACCTTGATGATGGCTGCTACTGATGATCCTAAGGACCAGATAGTACCCATGGCTTTTGCTTTGGCAGAGGGAGAGAACAATGAATCGTGGTCATGGTTCATGCGGCTTCTATGTGTACAAGTGCTTGGCCCATCTCGCACTATATGTTTGATCTCGAACCATCACCCGGGGCTTCTTAATGCTGTAGTTGAGCATATAGATGGGTTCCCACCTCTAGTACATAGATGGTGTATGAGACACTTTGCCGCTAATTTCTGGCGGCGTCAGAGGAAGAAGGAGGTATGTGACAAGGTAAAGGCTCTATGTTGTATACGTACAGAGCACCAGTTTAAAGAGACAAAGAGAGAACTAGATAATATGCTAAATGAAGCAGGAAAGGCTAGGTTAGAGGCGCGGATGGAACAGAAGGCTCAGTGGGCGTTAGCATATGATGAGGGGGGTTTCAGGTATGGCATCATGACCACTAACTCCTCGGAGTCTTTCAACCGTGTATTCACCGGAGTTCGATCATTGCATGTGTCTCGAATTGTTGAGTTCTCCTTTCATAAGTGCAACGAATATTTTATCAAGAGGTGGGAACTTGAGTAGAGGAATATAGCTGAGCAGGGGCGTTTTGGAAAGGCCAGAGCAGAACATTTGAAGGAGGCCAAGGAATTGGCCAAGTAGCACACCACCGAGCCATATGGACCCCGGCGCCATATCTTTAGTGTACGGGGCAAGGGTGGCACAAGCTTGGGCGGCGAACGTTATGGTGGATGAAACTACCGAGTTGATCTTGAAAAAGTAGAGTACAGTTGCAATGTCCCTTAGATTATGCATGCCCCTTGCTCTCATATGATCATGGCCTACAGGGTTCACAGGTATAACTATGAGGATCTGCCATATATGTCACCCTTGTATCTCCGTTCGAACACCATTAGTATTTGGGAGAGGAGCTTCAAGCCATACCTTGACCCAACACAATTGCCACCTTATCATGGTTATGACTACGTGCCGCATCTAGATCTAATGAAGGTAGGCAAGGGTAGGAGGAAGAAGAAGTGGCTCAAGGGGGATATGGATGCTATGAGAGGGTACGACGAAGACATATACGAAGAGGGAGACTTCAACAAGACCCATGGCAGGAATCTTTGCTCTGTTTGCAAAGAACATGGTCACAAGGCTAGCAGGCATAGAAGGCAAGGGCAGCAGGTGCATATAGCATACATTTTATTATATTAATGTTAATTGTTTGCTATGCTATTTAAAACTACTATGTTAGTACATTAGAACTTTGGAGCTATGTTTATTACGATATATGTTTATTCTGTAATTTTGCATAATAGTTTATTCCTTTTACATTTACTTTGTTTTTATGCACTAATGTTCCATAAAATTATAGTACTCTTAATGTTTGTTCTAACATATACATTTGAAATTTGAACCGGGATGGGGGATCATCATCCATAGTATCCTATTCTTGAGGTGCATTATGACAAGGACCACCAAGCCCAGCGCCTGTCGAAGCTTCAGGAGGACTTGGTACCTCTTAGACTATGCACGCACCAGCCGCACCGCTGGGACGAGCGATACAGACTGTACATACAGTGTGCCGGCTTCCTTGAGATCGTCCGCGTCTTCAACACTAGGCTACAGATCCTCGACTCTGCACTTCTCACTGCTACTATCGATAGTTATGATTTGATACACGTTTGCGATAATACAAAGCATTGATTTGTGTCATTATTTAAATTAAAAACTTCTTGTATTGAATTAAAAACCCACATGTGGAGGCTAGAGACCCACACCTTCCACCTTCCTTGCGACGAGATGACTATCATGATGTAGGATGTGAAGATGATTCTGTGTCTACGGTTGGAGGGTCTTCCAGTGACTAGGATCCTTGATAACGATCACTGGATGGACTTGGTGGAGCAGTTCTATGGCAGAAGACCATCCGAGGATGAGGATGTTAAGAGAGCAAAGTAAGAATTTCTACGTTCCAAACATTTACCAATTTGACACCAGCACATGGAAGTCTTTGGTTGGTCTCTTATATCACAAATATATATTATGGTCTAAGTCTGTCGTTGATCTACATATTCTACAAATTATTTTGCTATTTAAATGGAGGGTTTAGTACATAACTTTTATGATGCGTATTGTCTTTGCCTAATTTAATGTTTATTTTTGTTCCCTTAGCTTTCATGTAATTGTCCTTCAAAAATTGTAGGAAACATCCGGTGTCAGCTCAGTCTGGATAACAGAAAACTTTGAGGCGCCGCTGCACCTAGACGCTCCAGAGCAGGAGATCGAGAGGTATGCTAGGGTGTGGCTATGGCACTTCTTAAGCGCCTTTCTGTTCCCCAACGCGTTGGGTAACACCATCAACTAGGCCTTCCTCAACATACTGAGCCAGCCCTGGGAGAATATAGGAGCGTAAAGCTGGGGCAGTGTGGTCCTAGCATGGATCTATCGTTAGCTCTGTGTTGCCTACCGACGCAGTACAGGAGGTGCTAACCTAGGAGGTTGTTCCCACCTACTACATATTTGGTGTTAGGAGTGATAGCCAGTCGGGAGGCCCGTTGTTCATGGTTTACCTGTAAGTGCATCGATTTTTTATTTTCCTCAAACTTGATGCTGCACTTGTGACTGACTATCCTATTCAATGCAGCCATGGAATCACGTGGACATAGGACTAACTGCTCTGTACGTCTGGCAAGAAGTAGAGGTAGTTAGAGGGAACCTAAAGCATTGGTACACGCAGTACTCGGACACACTAGACGTCCTGACACAACACCAGGTAACGACCACTTTGATACTGCTACTCAGTGTTGTTGCTTTTTTATTTTTCCAAAAAACTAACTGTAGTTACCTAACTTTTAGGTGAATTGGTGTCCGTGGTCCATATTCGAGCTAGAGGGGTACCTAAGTCCTCACACTGAGGAAGAGTCGGACGAGTGGCTTTTCAATGGGCCACTAATTTTCTTCCACGTGGTTAAGATGCACTATCCTATAAGGGTGTACAGGTAGTTCGGAAGATTACAGCCATGCCCACCACCGCTGTACACAACTAACAGAAAGTTGCACGGGTGCGACAACTGAAACATAATAATTTAGCAGTCATGTGCATACATACAACCAATAACTTACGTTAAACTTGTAGGTACGATCAAAGGAACAGGTACAAGGATAAGAATTGGGCCATGACGTATGTCCCGTTCATCCACGAATGGCCTAGTCGGCAAAGGGTTCTGATCACTGAGATACCACCGCACGACCAACGCAACTTCGACCGCTACCTTCAATGGTTGCATAGGAGTACCCACACACATATGCAGGCCCCCCTACACTAACAAGCCAATTGATAAGGACGAAGATGAGGATGACATCGCTGATGCGTACGACGAGGCAACAAGGATGGAGACACAGCTTTAGAGAGTCCCGCTATAGAGATACGTGGTAAGAAATTTGAATTTTAATACAACTGCACGTCGGCATTCCTATGAATTATAGTGATACGAACTTAGCTCGCTTTTGTATGCAGGCATCATAGTTGACAAGTCTGTCCAACGAAGCAGCCGTGCGACTTCACGAGACCAGAGGGGAGCCGCATGACATTCTACACATCTTCGCCGATGTACATTCTATTCTCAGAGACATGACAGTGGTTAAATGGTTCCCATAATTCATTCATTCGTGTTTTCTTTTTTTTTGCAGAAAGTGAGGAGGAGCTACAAGAAGCTGGCACAGAAGCTCAGCTACGTGGATACTCCATGGGAGATGCCCTATGACCCAGACCTATCTAGTTCCTTATGTTCGAGCACTATGCCGACACGAGCAGGTTCCTCTGACACGATGGCTGGTGGGACCTCTTATGTTCGTACTCCCGACAATCGCAGCAAGGGTCCTGCGGAGCATGATGTTGAGGAGGATGAGGATGAGGAGGATGAGGACAAGGATGAGGAGGAGGAGGAGGACTACGATAAGATTGGGATGTCTCAGCTTGGTGATGCACCATTTCCTACACAGTTCAATGCACAGGTACTTGAAACAACCCTTCGCCATATACGTCACAATTACTTAAACATTGTAAGTAACGGTGCCTATATTGTAATTGCAGGGTCCTAGTTAAACTCAGTAGTACCGCCAGGTGTACCGCCAACGAGACCGTACCGACGTTGGGTTCTCCCCAAACGTGCTGCCTTCATGTCCGAAGAGGCAGCGACGTCTGCGGTCACCATATACTCCTGGGGCGTAGGAGTTCTTTAGGATGACATGCTGCACTTGTGCTTAGACACCCATATACTGATGGAACATATAGTATGTCGAGTAATGTAGAACTTATATATTAATGAACTTGTGTCGTAGTTATGACTTGCTGAACTTATGTCGAACTTGCGATGAACTTGGGATAGTGCTCGAGCGATGAACTTGCAATGAACTTATGTCAAACTTCATGTTGACCTATTCGTTAAACCGACACGACGACATAACAGAAGTGCCTAAACCTTCCTTTTGCTGCCGCTTTGATCACCACACCATGGCTGGTGGCGCCTTAGCCTTGCCGCACCATGGCTGCTGGCGCGTCAGCCTTGTCATGCCGTGTATGGTGGCACGACAATCCCATGCTGGGCGCTGCCCATGACTGTCGGGAGTTCCGACGTACGTCGGGACTTCTAGCGGGCGCAGGCAGCTAGCTAGCAAAAACCCAGGTGTCGGGACTCCCGACTTGGGTCTGGACTTCCGACTGTCGGGAGTTCCGACTCACGTCGGAACTTTCAACGGCCACAGTCACTGCACAGGCTAAGTGACAGGGCGTCATGACTTCCGACATGAGTCGTGACTTCTGACGGTCGGGAGTTCTGGCTTACGTCGGGACTTCCGACACCAACAGTCACTGAAAAATATTCTACGTGCTCGTGGAGTGCTAGAGTGTCTCTTTTTTATTTTATTTTTATGCTTGAGCACTCTATCTTCCTTATACTAACTAAGTTTGCATTTCTCTTTATAGTGTGGTAGATCCTAAACTCAAAAAAAACTTTGGAGAGCGCTTTGAGTTCGTCTGCCTTTACAACTTCAAGAATTGAGGGATAACATTTTATCTTTATCAACTCTTTGAATCTTTTATGAGACTAATAGCTGCGACATATCTCATTAAGATCACATTAGTCCATAATTTGGATGTCATCAATATACCAAAACCCACATAGAGGGCTAATGCACTTTCAAATCCTCAGTCTGAAATATACTGAGTAAGCAACTCATCATCCGAGTACCAGTCCTCTACCACAACCTTATTGCTGTGGCTAGGCTCACCTGCATTGCTCTGCCCTATGTGTCGCCTGTAGTAAGCGGCCCCCGCTTCATCTATGGCCTCTGTGGCCTGTGTGAAGAACACGTCGTCATCCTCCTCCGTCTGCAAGCCCGCCTCTGCTAGAGCGATGGGCTCACTCAGTCTGTCAGTGTCGTCCTCAGCCTCCTCCACCTGTAAGCTCGCCTCTGCTAGAGCGATAAGCTTGCTCAGTCTGCTAGTGTCCTCCTCTGCCTCCTCCGCCTGCAAGCCCACCTCAGCAAGAGCGATGAGATTGCTCAACCTGGCAGTGTCGTCCTCATCCTCGTCCCCTCATCAGACAATACAATCGGTGATTGAATGATGCGACCAGCTCGCGTTCTGTGCTCATCTAACTTTTTTTTCTCATACCTTGCACGAGCCCTCTGCGGTATGGTCCTCGCTGCATCCAATCCTTCATGTATAAAATGCAATCAGTTAGCAATGCGATTATATTACATTTAAAATCAGGCAATGAAAAAAGGCTTTCAAGAACTCACTGGCACATAATGCAACAATATGCTCGTTCAAGACCTGCATCTGTACTCTTGTCTCCTCCCTTGCCTCCTTCCTTGCTCTCTCCTCCTCTAACGTCCTCCGTCTCTCCAATCCCTATTTGTCAAGTCCAATATCGATCGGGTTACGAATACCGCACTGTCTAGCAAACTCACGCATCTTATTTTTGTGATGTTTAACGAATAATTTGACATAGTCAGATCCATATCTCCTCTTTTGTGTAATTACTTGCCTCCCCTTTAGTTCATTCAAGAACTTAGCTTGGCCATCATAATATTCCCACCTGCATTTACTAGTGCTCTATTCAAACGAAAAAATATATCATATATGTCTTAGCAAAAGAAACAAAATACGATTTCATGTTTACCATAAAAATAATCAACCTCATCATAGTCAACCATATGGCTACAATAATGGTCTATTCCAAGCTCCGAAGGGACTAGATCGTAGTTGGATTTAACACCACATTCGTACTTGACTGAAGGTGCTTTGTAAATTAACCTTTCTTTCTTCTTTTTCTTTGCCTTTGGTGGCTCTGACCATTGATTCTTAGGACCATAGACCCACTCATTAAAACGACACTTCGTAAATCCATAACACTAAAAGAGAATACATTAGTACACGCACATCTATAGAGATAAACATTTAAACATATACACTTTTCACTTACTTCGTGTTTGTTCGGACACACAAACTCTAACATATTCTCAGGGTTTATCACAGGTCGATCTCTGCATTCGCATAGAGGAGGTTCCCGAGTCGTCTAACTACGGCTAGGTGCTTCTCCTTAGCCGTCATTGGCGGGGGGGGGGGGGGGGGGGGGGGGGGTTTATGGTGGATGGAACCCAACGCTAGAAGTGCTCACGTGGATGTCTCCATCTACACCAATCGTCGAAAAGGAGATACCTAAGGTCAAACTTCTCTATACCGTCGATCCACCGAAAGAAAAAGCACCTCTCATGATCCTACACAATAAGATTCCAACAAAATATTAGTAGCCTACTTACATGAATGAAGAAAAAAAAGATAGTGGAAACAATTACTTATATTAAAACGACTGCATGTATAGAAGCAACGTGCCGCTGTGTCTGGATGTCTCGATTGAAACACATCGGCCGGAAAACCACATTCACAGTTAGGGATAAGGAGGTCAGGAGGGACGGGGGCATCTTTACTAGACGTGTCGGGGTATAATTCTCGAGGACGGCCCCGTTTTCGTCAAAACTCCTCCCGATACATTTCCTGCATCTAACAAAACGGTTGTAATTTAACAAACAAAAATCAAAACATCACAAATTAATGTCAATGAGAACCATTTGCATTACAACAATTAAAATATAACCTACACTTTGGTGCAAACTCTATCTTAGATGCAAACATGAAAACTATATAAAAACTATACTTTGGTCAGTAAAAAATAAAATTTGGTATATCAACAGTGTATCCGTATATTTATTCACATATAAAAGTAGAGATGCAAACTCAAGCAAGCAAAATACATGGTAATCATAATTCTAACTAACCAATTAACCTTAATATTAATAATCCTAATCCTAATCCTTCAATCCAACGTTCTAACGAACTCATATTTTCTTCCATACCCTATCTACTCATTCAAATCATTCGATCCACCGTGGAGGCCGATGAGGAGCTTCGGAGAAGGTATGGAGGGGAGCGCCAAGGGAGGGAAATTCGGCAGCCGACCATGGGGGAGCTGGGAGGCAATGACGCGGCGGTGCGGGCTGAGAGGTGCGCCGGCGGGGGCAGGGTGACACGGAGGCGGCTGCTGTGCCCTAGTGACTGAAACAGAGATGGAGGGGTGAGACTGGGCCGCGGGCCTATATTAGACTCTACCGCGTCCTGGACGGTGGCGCGCCACTGCCGCGCCATGATGCGTGGTGTGTCACCGCCGCGCCCTGATCGGTGGCGCGGCAGAGCCGGTCACGTCACCGGTCAGGGACCCTGATCGCTGCCACGTGGGCAGACTCGCCGCGCCCCCATGCATGGCATGGCAGCGTTAAATCGCCGCGCCGTGCGAATAGGCACAGCCAAAAATATTAGATTTGAAAAAAGAATTAAACAGTATTAGTTTTAAAATTAGTTTAAAAAATATGTTAAAAATAAAAAATTTCCATACCAGCAGGCAGCAGCCAAAATTCGGCAAATATCTCCCCGGCCCGTGCAACCGGTCCACGCAAACCCCGCAAGAATTATCCGTTGCCCGTCGTCCACTATCCAGTATCCACACAACCCCTCGGCTTAAACCCCCTCCTTCCCCTTCCAATGCCCCGGGCCTCCCCGTAGCCTCGGCGTCCCCGTCCCTCCATGGCCGCCCCACCGCCTCACACCCCGCCGGCGGCGGCTCCCCAGCCCCTCCTCCTCCTCCACCACCACCCGCCAGCACTGGTCCTCCGCGTCCGCCTCCGACCCCGCAGCCTCCGCCTCGCGAGGGTGCCCGCGCCCGCGGCCACGGCCACGGCGGCAGCCGCGGCCTCCGTCGCCCCCGACGACATCTCGCAGCTCAACTACCGCCTCCGCGCCATCGCCCGCCGCCGAGAAGCCTCCTCCTCCGCCGCCTCGTCCTCGTCCTCCTCCCCCGTCGACCCGGCCCAGGCCGAGGCGTACCTCCGCATGATCCGCGACCAGCAGCGGCTCGGCCTGCGCCAGCTCCGCCGGGAGGTAGCCGAGAGCGACGACGGCGACGAGGAGCGGGAGAGGAAGGGGGTGGCGGCGGGGAGCTCGCTGGGGCATCGGGTGGACCCGCGGGAGCTGGAGCCCGGCGAGTACGTCGTGCACAAGAAGGTCGGCGTCGGGAAGTTCGCCTGCATCAGCGCCGAGGACGGCGTCGACTACGTCTTCATTCAGTACGCTGACGGCATGGCCAAGCTCGCCGTCGACCAGGCCGCGCGCATGCTCTACAGATACAACCTGTATGGCCTCCTCCTTGGCCCTCAGTCCTCACCCACCCACTATCTCTGCATACACGGCTTCTGTGCTTTGCAACCATTCCAATTGGAAAAATGAAATTGCGCTCCTTCAATCACTGTGCTCCAATTGGAAATCCTGATTTGTCCTAGGAACCAAAATTTGAAACTGTCACTTTCGTGATGGATGCGGATTTGCTATTTCGATTGGTGGCAACGAACACATTCGCTTCAATTTTGCATGCTATGTTATGACTTATTATATGAGCCATTATCTCGATCTCAACTGGAAATTAAAATTTCACGTTAACCATTTATTCAGATTGATCTCTTTTGCAGGCCTCACGAGAAGACAAGGCCACGGAATTTGAGCAAACTGAACGATCCTTCCACCTGGGAGAAGCGGAGGCTGAAAGGGAAGCTTGCTGTTCAGAAGATGGTTGTCAACCTGATGGAATTGTATTTGCAAAGGTTGAGGTTGGGAAGACCTCCGTACCCAAAGCCGGCATCCATGGATGACTTTGCCACTGAATTTCCTTATGAGCCTACTCCGGACCAATGCCAGGTCAACTTGAATGAACTACCATAGTTTTTTCTTCTAAAATAAAAAGATGCTACTCACATCCCTCGTGTTTTTGAAGATGTATACAAATAGAAATATTGCAATTACCCTCTTACTGACATGCATGATAGATTGATAGACAGAGTTACACCCTGATAGCTGCTGCGATGTGTGTATGTACTATTTTAGATCCAGTTCAACATCGCATAGTATTTTCTGAGCAAAAACTGTCTCCTTCCTGGTGGATGCATAGACCAAGGGTGAAATGTATGGCAATTGTACATGAAATCTCTTCATGCCCCATTAATACGCAGTTAGATTGTTTCCTTGCATATGACACACATCTACTGGCATTATATGGTCTGGGCTTAGAAGTCTTTCAGTTCCCTTTATACTTGCTTTCCATACCTGTGAGACTCATTGCGTGACTATCTCAGAGATGATCCACTTTGTATGGCATAATCTATGGTATGCACTACTGCTCTGTTTGCTCTGTTAGTTCTTGTTGTCAGAGTTGAGGGTCTCACTTGCTATATCCTAGAATTCTACTTCCTCTGTTCCAAATTATGACATTTTGGCATTTCTAGATACATAGATTTTGCTACGTATCTAGATATACACTTATGTCTAGATACATAGTAAAATCAATGCATCTAGAAAAGCCAAAACGTCTTATAATTTGGAATGGAGGGAGTAATTGTAGAGCTCTTCAGATGCGGATCTGTGTGGGATCTAAAAGGGATAGAACCAACTCATTCTGATCACTGTACTTCTCCCCAGGATTCTTCTATCCCAGTCCTATTAACTTGAAAAACTGCCTGGAAGATCCGAAATTCAGGATTCTGTTGCATGTACACACACTACAAAACATTATATCGTCCACAGTACAATACATTCTAAATAAACTTGAATGCTGGCTGAAATGGTGCTCATTCTGATAACAGGCCTTTATAGATGTTGAGAAAGATCTGACAGAAAGGGAAACACCAATGGATAGATTAATCTGTGGAGATGTGGGCTTTGGCAAAACAGAAGTCGCAATGCGCGCTATATTCATTGTTGTGTCTGCAGGATTTCAAGCTATGGTTCTTGCTCCAACAATAATACTTGCCAAGCAACATTATGATGTAATGACTGAGCGTTTTGCGAACTATCCAGAGATAAAGGTCGCCATATTTAGTGGTGCTCAGGTATGCCGTGGCAGAAGTTAATTTAGCCTACAATTTTTCTTGAACACAGTTTAGCCCACAATGCAACACATTTCATATTTCCCCCTTTCTTTCGGAACAATCTATGTTTGTATTTAATTCTTGACCCTAAGAAATGTTGCACCCTGATCTCCTGATTCTTAATAGCCTAACATTTAGCATGAAAAGAATCCTTATATATATGACTTGTATCATTTGCAAAGATAAGATATGTAATGGGTTGCATAGCTGTGGCAGTACTGTCTTGCAACTTAATGTTATTAGTTGTCAGATTATTGTACAAACTTGTTTTAAAGAAGAATATTTTATTCATCCTTCCTTTCTTTAGTGATTTTATAACTTTTGGAATGTATATAGAGTTGTGTTGATGTCAAGTGTGTTTCAGCCTTGCTGACGCCCAGCTATCAAAAAGTTATTACATATTGAAATTTGATGGATAAGTCTCATGTGTGGCTGGTCTTTGTGGGGTTGTGCTGCTCACATGGTCCTTGTGGCTGTTTTCTGTTTTTGAGACAGCATCTTAGACTAGAGGACAGCATCTTAGAGGACAACATCTTAGATTAGAGGACAACATCTTAGCTAGGACAGCATATTAGCATCTTAGACTAGCATCTTGGTATATGCTTAGCTGGCTAGCAGCCTATAAATATGTAACCCCAACCCCTCAGGTTGGTATGGCATTGAGAAATAAACCAGAAAATTGTCCCAACTCCTAGTGTCATCCTCTCTCGATGAGAGTAAGAATTCTGCTACTACCAAGAGTGAGAATTCAGCGACTAACAACTGGTATCGGAGCCGTATTATCCTGTAGCCTGAGCATCTCCTGCTCATCTCCCCTCCCAGCCACACAACAGCCCCAGCTGCGAGCAGCAACTCCGGCCGCTCCTGCTCACTCCTCCCCTGCGCAGCTCGTCTGAAGCAGCCCTCTCCCCACGCAACAGCCCCCCGGTAGCGCGTCATGTCCGCAGGACAGTCTCAGCGCTCGGTCGCCTCGAGCACGCGGTGTCGGCAGGAGGCCGAACTTGCCGCGGCAGAGGAACGCGAGCGAGCGGCGGCAAGGGCGTCGAGGCTGGCAGCGGCGGAGCTGGCAGCAGCCAGAGCGGAGGCGGAAGCAGCGGCGGCGGCGAATGCAGCGCGTGCGGCGGCAGCGGAGGTTGAGGCTCTGCGCGGCAGCATCGGTAGCTCCATTTCCGCTGATGACACCGCCGACGCGGACCTCGAGCTACTAGAGAGGGAGGCAGCGCGAGCGCGGGCGGCGTAGTGGGCAGCCGCGCACGCCCACGAGCGTGGCGGCAGCCCAGACAGGCGCGGACGTGCTGGCGGCGCTCCTGGAGGAGGCGCGCACGGCGGGGGCGCTCATGGGGCAGCCGCGCACGCCCACGAGCGCGGCGGCAGCCCAGACAGGCGCGGACGCGCCGGTGGCGCTCCTGGAGGAGGCGCGCACGGCGGCGGCGCTCCTGGAGGAGGCGCGCACGGCGGCGGCGCTCCTGGAGGAGGCGCGCATGGCAACGGTAGCGGACGGGTCGATGGAGAGCGCGGCCTTCACAAGCAGCGTTGCTCTCTCTCTCCGGATCGGTACCGACAGGTCGATGGAGAGCGCGGCCTTCACAGGCAGCGTGGATCTCTCTCCCCGGATCGGTACCGTGGTTACCACGGGCTCCAGGCTGTTGTCAGGGACGTCGGTCCCGGCGGTGGGTGGCCTACCCTCACCAAGACCAACTACGTCGAGTGGGCTGCGGTGATGAGGGTAAAGCTCCAGGTGCGGCACATGTGGGAGGCAGTCCGGTACGGCGACGTCGACTACGACCTAGATCGACGGGCGCTGGATTCTCTCATCGCTGCAGTCCCGCCCGAGATGTAGTTCTCGCTTACCAGCAAGCAGACTGCCAAGGAGGCTTGGGACGCCATCGCTACGGCACGCATCGGCAGCGACCGCGCCCGCAAGTCCACACTGCAGGCACTTCGCAAGGAGTGGGAGAACCTGGCCTTCAAGCCAGGTGAGGACGTTGATGACTTTGCTCTCCGTCTCAACACTCTGTTGCAGAGGATGGTGCAGTTCGGCGACGACACCTACGGCGAGGAGAGAGCTGTCGAAAAGCTCTTCCGCTGCGTCCCCGAGAAGTACAAGCAGATGGCTTGCTCGATCGAGTCTCTGTTGGATCTCTCCACGATGTCGATCGAGGAGGCAATAGGTCGTCTCAAGGTTGTCGACATCGATGAGCCACAGTCCCTCTCGGGGCCCATCACCACTGGCGGGAAGCTCCTTCTCACTCGGGAGCAGTGGCTTGCCAGCCAAGGTGACTAGAGGAAGGGGGAGCCTTCTTCCGCGACAGGCGGCCGCAAGCGTGGCAAGCCGCGCAAAGCGCGCAGAGACGCCCAGGCCGGGGCGCGAGGACGTGCCGAGGGTGATGCCCGCGGAGGTGCCCAGGGCGGCGCTGCCGGCAGGCACAAGCCGGCACGAGACGACACCTGCCGCAACTGCGGCCAACTTGGCCAGTGGGCCAAGGACTGTCGACAGCCACGACGCGGCCAGGCCCACGTCGCACAGGCGGAGGAGGAGCCGGCTCTGTTCATGGCACATGCCAGCATCGAGCTACCTCTAGCGGCACCGGCCGCAGCGGCTCTCCTTCACCTTGACGAGCCAAAAGCACACGCCCTCCTCGGCGACAGCTCCGGCAACGACAAGACTGACAGGTGGTGCCTCGACACCGGCGCCACCCATCACATGACCGGTCGACGCGAGTTCTTCACCGAGCTTGACTCTAGCGTCCGAGGCTCCGTCAAGTTTGGGGATGCCTCCAGTGTGGAGATCAAGGGTGTCGGCTCCATCATCTTCACCGCCGTGTCTGGTGAGCACAGGCTGCTCACCGGAGTCTACTACATCCCCGCGTTGAGGAACTCCATCATCAGCTTGGGACAGCTGGATGAGAACGGTTCGCGTGTGGTGGTTGAGGATGGAGTCATGAGGATTTGGGATCGCCGTCGTCGCCTTCTTGTCAAGGTATCTAGAAGCGCAAATCGACTCTACGTCCTTAACGTGCAGGTGGCACAACCCCTTTGTCTCGCTGCTCGTCGGGACGACGAGGCGTGGCAGTGGCACGAGCGTTTTCGGGCACCTTCACTTCGAGCCCTGAAGCGGCTCAGTGCCATGGAGATGGTGCGAGGCCTGCTGTGCCTCGACCATGTGGAGCAGCTCTGCGACGTCTGCTTGTTGACGAAGCAGAGGCGACTCCCCTTTCCCCAGTGGGCGAGCTTTCGAGCCAAGGAGAGGCTCGAGCTCGTGCACGGGGACTTGTGTGGCCCGGTGACACCGGCCACACCGGGAGGACGACGCTACTTCCTGCTGCTCGTCGACTTCTCCCGCTACATGTGGGTGATGGTCCTCGGTAGCAAGGGAGAGGCTGCGGACGCCATCAGGCGCGCGCAGGCCGCTGCGGAGGCGGAGTGCGGCTGCAAACTGCGCGTGCTGCGCACCGACAACAGCGGCGAATTCACGGCGGCTGAATTCGCGTCGTACTGCGCTGATGAGGGCATTCAGCGCCACTACTCCGCGCCGTACAACCCGCAGCAGAACGACGTCGTCGAGCGGCGCAACCAGACGGTTGTGGGGATGGCTCGGGCCCTCCTCAAGCAGAGGGGGATGCCGGCTGTCTTCTGGGGAGAGGCGGTGGTGATGGCCGTCTACATCCTCAACCGCTCGCCTAGGCGCTCGACGGCCGGACGCCGTACGAGGCTTGGCATGGGCACAAGCCGGCGGTCTCCCACTTGCGGGTCTTTGGCTGCCTCGCGTTCGCCAAGGAGCTTGGCCACATCAGCAAGCTCGACGACAGGAGTACTCCGGGAGTGTTCATCGGCTACGCGGAGGGCTCGAAGGCCTACCACATCCTCGACCCGAAGACAGCGTGTGCGCACGGCGCACGACGTTGTGTTCGACGAAGGGCGAGGATGGGCGTGGGACAAGGCGGTGGACGACAGCTCGGCTCCGACGTACGACGACTTCACTGTCGAGTACGTCCACTTCGAGGGAGCTGGGGGAGTAGGCGGCTCTTCTTCGGCGAGCGCGTCTACCCCAGTCCCCGAGCCTCCACCGACCCCGGCGCCTGCTACTCCGACAGCACCACGCTCTCCAGCCAGGACCTCGGCTGCGATGAGTTCTTCGTCGGCTCCACCACAGCCGGCAACGCCACGCACTCCAGCACCGACAGGTACCACTCCGGGCACGTCTACTCCACCACCAGCTCATGTCGAGCACGGCCCGGTTGAGCTCGCTACTCCGCTCTCTCACGACGAGGAGCGAGTCGAAGCGTACCACGACGGCGAGCCGTTGCGGTACCGTACGATGGAGAACCTTCTTGGCGATCAGCCGGTGCCGGGACCGGTGCCTCACGACCTGGAGGCGCAGTTGCACCTTGCGTGTGACGACGGCGAGCCTCGGTCGTTTGCAGAGGCCGAGAGACACGCGGCATGGCGCGCCGCGATGCAGTTGGAGATGGATGCGGTTGAGAAGAACCGCACCTGGGAGCTTGCTGACCTTCCTCGTGGTCACCGCGCGATCACCCTTAAGTGGGTGTACAAGCTGAAGAGGGATGAAGCTGGTGCCATCGTCAAGCACAAGGCTCGCTTGGTGGCACGAGGTTTCGTGCAGCAGGAGGGGGTCGACTTCGACGACGCCTTTGCTCCCGTGGCATGGATGGAGTCCGTGCGACTCCTCCTTGCGCTAGCTACCCAGGAGGGCTAGCGTGTTCATCACATGGACGTCAAGTCGGCGTTCCTTAACGGCGACTTGAAGGAGGAGGTCTACGTGCACCGGCCGCCGGGATTTGCGATCCCCGGCAAGGAGGGCAAGGTGCTCCGCCTGCGCAAGGCCCTCTATGGCTTGCGGCAGGCACCGAGGGCGTGGAATGCCAAGTTGGATTCCACGCTAAAGGGGATGGGCTTCGAGCAAAGCCCGCACGAGGCGGCCATCTACCGACGGGGCAGTGGAGGTAATGCTCTGCTGGTGGGTGTCTACGTCGACGACTTGGTGATCACCGGCACCAAGGATGCGGAGGTGGCGGCATTCAAGGAAGAGATGAAGGCCACCTTCCAGATGAGTGACCTGGGGCCTCTCTCCTTCTATCTGGGAATCGAGGTGCACCAGGATGACTCCGGGATCACGCTTCGACAGACCGCCTGCGCCAAGCGTGTCGTTGAGCTAGCTGGGCTCACCGACTGTAACCCAGCTCTCATTCCGATGGAGGAGAGGCTGAAGCTGAGCCGCGACAGCACGACGGAGGAGGTGGACGCTACGCAGTACCGGCGTCTTGTGGGGAGCCTTCGCTACCTCGCCCACACACGGCCAGACTTGGCATTCTCCGTCGGCTACGTTAGTCGGTTCATGCAGCGACCGACGACGGAGCACCAGCAGGCTGTGAAGAGGATCATCCGCTACGTTGCGGGGACTCTCGACCACGGCCTCTACTACCCGAGGTGCCTTGGGGCGGCACACTTCGTCGGGTACAGCGACAGTGACCACGCCGGCGACATCGACACCAGCAAGAGCACGAGCGGGATCCTCTTCTTCCTCGGCAAGTGCCTCGTTAGCTGGCAGTCGGTCAAGCAGCAGGTGGTGGCCCTGTCTAGTTGCGAGGCCGAGTACATAGCGGCCTCCACCGCTTCGACTCAGGCGTTCTGGCTCGCTCGACTGCTTGGTGATCTCCTCGGCAGAGACACTAGAGCGGTGGAGCTCAGGGTGGACAGCAAGTCCGCTCTGGCCCCGGCAAAGAACCCTGTGTTCCACGAACGCAGCAAGCACATCCGGGTGAGGTACCACTTCATCCGAGGCTGTTTGGAGGAAGGGAGCATCAAGGCGAGCTACATCAACACCAAGGACCAGCTTGCGGACCTGCTCACCAAGCCCCTTGGGAGGATCAAGTTCCTTGAGCTCTGCTCCAGGACTGGGATGGTTCAACTCTCCCACAAGACGACGCACAAGATTTAGGGGGAGAATGATGGATAAGTCTCATGTGTGGCTGGTCTTTGTGGGGCTGTGCTGCTCACATGGTCCTTGTGGCTGTTTTCTGTTTTTAAGACAGCATCTTAGACTAGAGGACAGCATCTTAGAGGACAGGATCTTAGACTAGATGACAGCATCTTAGTTAGGACAGCATATTAGCATCTTAGACTAGCATCTTGGCATATGCTTGGCTGGCTAGCAGCCTATAAATATGTAACACCAACCCCTCAGGTTGGTATGGCATTGAGAAATAAACCAGAAAATTGTCCCAACTTCTAGTGTCATCCTCTCTCGATGAGAGTAAGAATTCTGCTACTACTAAGAGTGAGAATTCAGCGACTAACAAAATTAATTTACTTAACATATCAACTCTATCAATTGCACTGTATAACATGGTGATCTCTTCTTTGTAGAGCAAAGAGGAGAAAGATGAGCTAATAACAAAGATTAAGAATGGGGATTTGCACATCATTGTTGGCACTCATGCTCTTCTTACGGAAAGGATGGTCTATAGCAATCTTGGTCTCCTAGTGGTGGATGAAGAACAAGTACCTCTGTGAATCTTGCTACATTTTCTTTTTCAATCCTTGAAATTATCTGTCTTCTTTTGTTGTCATTTGTGTGTGTGTAATTGCTGTTCTAGTCTGGTGGTGTTGTGGGTGAAGGGCAAGTGCCTAGAGAAGAATAGAATTTTGAAAGCTACATTAGTTCCATTCTTTTCAAAGTCTACTATGTTAAGTTGTCATAACTTAATGCTGTGATTGGCATCTTGCAAGAAAGTTCGAGTCAAACCAAAAGTTATCATATATATATTTTCTTTTTATGCATATATCTTCATATACTCCGTTTAAAATATTTACAGAAGTTTGGTGTTCAACAAAAGGAGAAGATTGCCTCATACAAGTCTTCTATTGATGTTCTTACACTTTCTGCAACACCCATTCCACGTACTCTGTATGTGGCTTTGACTGGTTTCCGTGATGCAAGGTAAGGTGTGGTTACAGTAGCATGTTCTTTTGTACCTCGTCTATCTTGTTGAGATAAGATATTGTGTCATCTAGAATTTAAATATAGATGATTTAGTGCAGAACGTGATGGTAATCGCTACCACTACTTTAAGACCATTATCAGCTAATGATTACCACTAGATGTTTTTTTGAACGGGAAATACAGCAGGGGAGTCCCCCACTGTTAGAAATTATATTAATAGGAGAAAAAGAAAAAAAAACTGTTATCACTAGACGCCAACACGAAATTCAGCTTCTTGGATATTACATGCTATCTGCTCTAGTTTTGCTCTATTTAGTCTGTACCACTCTGCTGGTACTGCTCACTGGAGTGACATCCATCTGTTGTTAATAACAACATAAAAATATAAAGGACGTGGCTTAATGATATTACTGTATTTTATTTGCACTTGTTCAAAATATGAGTAATAGCTAGCACTTCGACCTTATTGCTCAAAATAAGAAACCTCTACCATCTCTGGATTTTCTTTTGCCATATTAGATTCCATGGACGAATGGACTATTATAGCTTGCAAAAGATTAATAAACAATTAATGCTACTGTGGTGCAGGTAGATTATATGCTTGACAAATTAGTGTTATCCTATAGTAGACTAGTAGTTTTTATGCTTGCATGGTTCTCCATAATGTAAACACTTTAGTTGCATTCAACTTGTATACTTTATTTTCTGTTTTTCTTATTGAAGTGTATTTCTACTTCCAGTTTGATGTCTACACCACCTCCTGAAAGAGTTGCTGTAAAGACATATGTGTCAGCATTTAGTAAAGAAAGGGCCCTATCAGCTATCAAGTTTGAGCTGCAACGTGGTGGTCAAGTCTTTTATGTTGTGCCTCGAATAAAAGGTCACAATTCTGTTAGCTTCATATGATTTTTTTCATGATAGATCCTCATGATGCACGAAGTATGTTTCTTAATAATTCAGTTTACTTTTCTTTAAGTTTGTTCTGCAAACATTTGACCTGCTTGAGCTAAATTCTTTTTTTTTTTCCTTCTCGGAAACTCTGGAGAACTGCGTTTCTTTGTATTAAGAACAAGGGGTGAGAACCTTTACTACACACACATACACACGAACACACACCAACCCACACCAAAACATATTCCGTTGACAAGGTTACATAGATCGCCGATGACACATGTCAAAGCGACCTGACCAAGACTAAGCCTAGCTAAATTCACTGAATTATGCTGTTATCAAGATAAATTCTGGCTACAAATCTGGCTTGGTTAAATTGTATTTACTAGTTAGCCTGTTTAATAAATATCTCATTTGAATGGTTGAACAGTATGAACCTGACGCTTGGTTAGCCGTTTCAGCTGAATCACTAGAAGTCTAGTCTTACAACTACACATATGATTTGTCTCTATATGGTCCTTTTGGATAAACAATGCACTATTACATTTTAAAACACATGCATGTCTCATATTTAATTCATCATTCAACAGCAATAGACGATGTGTTGCAGTTTCTCAAGGACTCTCTGCCTGATGTACCAATTGCTGTTGCTCATGGAAAGGTAGGTTGACTAAGTTGTTCAAGAAGTTGGGCATCCATTTCACTGTGCCATTTTGTAACTCCTTAGTTCTCAGTAGACATTATCTATATTTGTGTATCTTGTGTTGTATTAAAAACCAAAATGCAAATGAGAATTTCCTACTATTTGATTTAACATATTCCACTGTGGGCACAAACCCTGTGTCACTGGCGGATCCAGGGCCTGGTGACCGTGGGTCTCCACCTGGGCTCCTCGCAGTTCGTGTCTATTAGGTCCAATTATTAAGTAGCCCACAGATAAGGAGATAAGGTCTAATTCATTGCTTAGCCCATTAAATCGTACGGGCTTCTGAAAATTCTTGGGCCCACCATTACCTGTGTGGTTGCTTATTGTCCAAATTAATTCAAGTGGAGATTCTGTCTGCTCCTATAGTTCATATCATTTTATGCTTAATTCATTTACTTCAGCATAACATGCCAACTTTTTTGAAGTCATTATCTTAAATTATTAAATATTGCCTGTAAATGTGTTTATATTCCAGTTGCATAGATGAATGAAGCATTAACCTCATTGACTAATCTTATTTGTTAAAATTTATTTCCTACAGAAAATGTCAAAGAACATACAACTTGCTATGGAGGATTTTGCTAGCGGGGAAGTCAAAATTCTTGTCTGCACACATATCATTGAAAGTGGAATAGATATTGCAAATGCCAATACAATGATTGTCCAGTTTGCTGAACTATATGGACTTGCCCAGCTGTATCAGGTAGCTTTTATTTCCTTGTATGTTTTTTCTTTGCCTTGTTAGTAGAATTTTTTAATGCATATGATTAATTCATTAATTGCTAAGTCATGCTCAATTGACAAATATTCTAATAAGAATATAAGATGCATGTATCTACTCTCTAAATTTCAAGTTCATTGTTTTGCCTTTGCTTCAGTTACGAGGAAGAGTAGGAAGATCAGGTAGAGAAGGCTTCGCATACCTTTTCTACACTGATAAGTCTTTGCTCTCGAGAGTTGCAACGGTGAGCTCTACAGTACACCTTATAGTTTGTTATTGGTATCCATCATTTAATTTATTTTGTCTCATACCGTTTTACTGTATGTGATGCTGAAAGCATATTTGGGGATGTTGTACTAGATGTTGAAGTCCCAATAAGAAACAGAATCTGACTTTTGATTATGCCAAGATAGTTTGTGCTTGTTACATGTATTTTACTAAGGCCAATTCACAGTACAGGTGGTACTACCTTATTAGCTGTTTGGGCATTTTTGTAGATGAGACCTACTCTCACAATCGGTAGAATCCTGACACTGTGACAACCCCTCTTGCAGCCGCTTAGGCAAGATGTGATGTCATTAAGATAGAGACAGGCTATTTAGTTGGTGAGAGCAGATGAGAATTGCATCTGTTGTTATTCCTAATTGAGAGATTGGATACAGAGTACATTTTATAGAGACTTAAGGCTAAGAAATAAAGAGGCAACGCGCCAGGGGGAGAACTATGTGTTTGGGAGACTCTACAAGGAGGAGGTTTATGGTTGACAGAATCATGCACAAATGAACTTCAAAAGAGTTCATGTATACCCAGCAGATCATGGACTACTACATTTGTCATTTAACATTTTCGTCTACAGGATAGACTTGGAGCTATTGAGGAGCATTCAGAGCTTGGACAAGGTTTCCATGTTGCAGAGAAGGATATGGGTATCAGGGGATTTGGAAGCTTGTTTGGTGATCAACAGTCTGGAGATGTTGCAAATGTTGGCATTGATCTATTCTTTGATATGCTTTTTGATAGCTTGTCAAAGGTATCTTCACTCATTCGGACACATTTACTAATGATTTCTTCTCATTTTGTTTTCTACTTAGTAATCATGGCATTGGTTATCTAATATTATGGTGAGCCTTAAGCTATTAAATCTGCTGCATAAGAAATTTCTTTCTTACAAATAGTGTTACTGATACAATATGGTGGTGCAAATGCACTTGTAATTGAGCTTTTTTGGGAGAGAGAAGGTAGAAACATCTACCTGGCTACCAACTTCTGAAAGGTTTCTCTTACCACATTGGTAACACTGAAGTCAGATATGACAAACTTCACTAATAATTCATCTAATCATCTGCTACACATTTGCAAATTTGCATCAGTAGAGCTAGCTGCTTTTCAGAATTGTGAGATGCATCTTACATGGCCGAGAAGATAATTCCTGTTCTGAACTAATAGCTTGTGTACAAGTGTCCTTATCATGTCCTCCCCTTTGCAAGACAGTCTATTCTTTGCTTGATTCATCACGGGTGCACATTATTGTATTTAGAATCTTCAGATTACTTGAAGGATAGTTAAAGCAGTTTGGCTAGTCCTTCAGATTACTGAAAGGATAGCTAAGAATATTTGTATTTTGCTATTTCAGTTTCCAACAGTACAACTATTGGGGATGATTGCTTTCCTTTATAAAAGCAATCGAGTAATTTCTTAGCTAAGTTCTAGCTATAAGCTCTGCATGACATGCTATTGCCCATGATAATTCTGATAGGATTACTCTAACTCTTTCAGGTTGATCAGTTTTGCCTTGTTCCCGTTTCGTACAAAGATGTTCAGGTGAACCTGAAAATACTTCTCAATTTGAGTTGCATAGCTTTCTAATGCAAGCTTTACATAATGATATTTTGCAATTTTGTACGAGCATTGTTTGAGTGAATCTTTTCTTGGGGCAGCTGGATATAAACATTTCTCCACGTCTCCCCTCTGAATACATAAGTTATCTGGAAAATCCTGTTGAGTTGCTCAATGAAGCGGCAAAAGCTGCAGAGAAAGACCTATGGACCTTGATACAGTTTACAGAAGACCTCCGTCGACGATACGGAAAGGAGCCCCGTGATATGGAGGTTCTTCTTTGTGCTATGATCAGGGCTCATGATTTCAGTTTAGTGGCTTACTTTGTTGTGTTATGTGCTTTCTCTTGCAGTTACTACTGAAAAAGCTCTATGTAAGACGGATGGCTGCAGATCTTGGTATCAGTCGGATATATCCATCTGGCAAGATGATATTCATGAAAACAAACATGAACAAGAAGGTATTTAGGCTCATGACAGAAGCAATGACTTCTGAAACACATCGGAATTCCCTATCATTTGCTAGAAAGGAAATTAAGGTAAGGGTCCATGTTCCCCAGTATGCAATTTCCTGGAGCAGATGAAACTGAGGAAAATCAGTCCTAGTAATGATTTTGAAATACTATAAGCAAAGCAGTATTTTAGTTGTGATGGATAGGATTAAATTTGGGATCTTGTAGGTTTTATGCCCAAAATCCAGTCAAACAATATTCTTAAAGTACATGACCTTGTTTATTATCTATATAGCATAAATTAATGTGATCTTTAGTGTTCGTGCACAGCCAAGTGGTTAGTGGTTTAGTGGCTTAGTGCAAATCCTTCTATTAACCATAAACCATGTGCCTGGACGCACATCTCTCTTGTGTCGTTCAAGAAAAAAATATTTCCATGTGTGGCCTTTCTTACAATTGTACTCTTTTCGACAGGCTGAACTCCTCGTGAGCTTGCCAGATACCCTACTTCTGAACTGGCTTTTCCATTACTTATCAGACTGCTATACTGTAATACCAGCCCTTGTGAAGTACTAGATTATTATTATTTCATAAGAACTGAAGGCTTTTGCCGCCACCATGAAAGGGGACAATTTATCCATGCTTGAAGAGAATGGTCTGTCCGAGAAAGCAGTCTTGGCTATTTGATTCATCTGCGAAGGATGGCTCTTCATTATGTTGGTATTGGCAGTCAGGCTCTGGCAGGCCAAAGCAAGCCCATATGCACTATCGATTTAGGAAAAGGTCTGTCAAAATTGTCAACATAACGAGCATACTTTAGTCCTATACACAAACTGGTATTATCTTGAGCCCCAAAGTTCCCTTTTTTGCAGTTCTTCAATAAATCCTTCTCACACTATCTTCTTTATTGGTTGTCGTCCTGCCATTTCTTTCAGGAGAATGCTCAACACAAAGCCACATATTGCAGTTTTCTACATTCGCTGACGTGACGGGATGATTGCCTGATGCATAATCGCTAAATTCAGGTGCAATGCAAGTATGGAACATGAAATCAGGAAGCTCAGAGAACTAGTTCAGAATACCTGACAATAGATACGTTAAAAATTATTCGAGGATTTTTGACATGAACTATAGAAATATTGCTCGATAAAATGGTAGGTAGGGAACTAGGGATGGCGTTAACCATACACCATTTGTCTGACAAAAATCATTAGGAAATTTGGGGCCAGTTAGTCTGTGAGTTAATATTTGTTGTAAATGCCTATTCAAACAGATTGTGACAAACTGACAGCGACCATATTAGTTGACAAAATTTCACGGAACTACAAGTATTTTTACATAATACACGCAGATCCATAATATTTGACACGTATCACAAAACTACTATTTTGGGCCTTTTGGCACTTGGACCACAGAACCTGGTCCCTAAATAGTTGGTATTTTTTTGCAAGAAAATTGTAGCTTTGTGGTAACAAGTGCCAAAGTAGTTCTATGGTACATGCCAATTATTGATCAACTCATTTGGTCAAAGTAGTTATGTGAAACTTGATGTATTGGTTTTGTACAACTAAGTTGTGTAACAATTTAAGATTTGTGCTTTAACATTTGAAGCTTAGCATAGTTTGGCCGAAGACAGAAAAAAAGTAATAATATCCCAGGAAAGCTCTGATATGTTAGAAGAAACATCCTGCTTGATAAGTTCACGAAAACGTGAATTGAAAATGACTTCTGAGTATCTGATGTGAAATCAAATCGTGGGGTCTCGGTCTTCATTTAAGCAACACTTCTGTCCAAATGTACAAAATGGTGCAAATGAAATTCATTGCAAAGCATGTCTAAGGATCTGCTTGGATCACTGTACTAAACTCTGTAATCACCTAAAGTTTAGTCCTAGGCCATCTAAATGGGTAAATTAAAAGGTGACTACTATTTGGTCCAGTCTAATTTACCTTCAGTCGATTTCAATAGTTTACGTATTCAAAATATAGGACTAAACTTTACTTGACTGAGTTGGGACTAATGACTAATCTAGGTGATTCAAGAAAACTCTAAAGGCCTATATGTTTTCTTGTAATTGAATATTATTTTAAGAGTCAAGAATCACATTACGTTTTAGATCTTAATTAAAGTGTTTCTATCAGTATGGAGGTTTTTTTTTGGGTCCAGACTCCGGAGAGATGAGCGGAAGGTGTGGCGACAAATCGCTCTTTCTGTTTCTTACCCTTTCAATTTGACGTAGGTGTGTAATTAAGATTTGAAATGCGGTGGAATATGGAATTCTAAGCCAGATAGGTTGATCCAAATAGGCCATAAACGTTTTTGAATTTGTTGAATGGCTTTGTACTCCAATGCTTTGGCAGCAATACTGTTAATGCTTTACAATTGTAGATCCACTCTGGCAGCCTGTAGGCAGCGGTGGATCCAGGAAATATTTTAGGGGGGACTGAACAACACTGCTGCTCGATCTTAAATCTCAGCCCCCCTACACTATAGAACTTTGCCTAAAAATTAATAGGGACTCTACAGTAATTTGCACTGATTCGGTTGGGGTAGGAGGGGCTTGAGGCCCCCCCCCCCGCTACATCCGCCCCTGCCTGTAGGTGAGAATTTGAGACCCGTTCGTTCATTCATGCGCACGTTCACGCAAACTCGCAAGTTCATGTTAGTGTGTGCTTCCGGAGAAAACCGTGTCCATGCCGGGACGACCGAATACCGGCGGCAACCGGTGCCCCTCTCCACCGTCCTCGCGGGCACGGCTGACCGCGCCCCCGCCGCATTTCTCGCCGCCCTGTTCCTTGCTCCCTCCTCCCTCCTCCGCTACCCTGCCCAAAAACTCCGGCATCGACCGCTCCTCCTCCTCGGAACCCCGGCCGTGCTCCAACTGACCCCAATGGCGGAGGCGCTGCTGCTCGCGTGCCACCTCGCCCTCTCTTTCGCCCTCCTCGCCGCCTCCCTCTCCCACCTCGTCGTTGCCGCCGTCTCCCACCTCTCGCCCTTCTCCCTCCACCACCGCCTCATCCGCCTGCTCCGCCACCCGCTCGTCCGCCTCCTCCCGCCGCTCCTCGCGCTCCCCTTCGCCTTCCTCCCGCTCGCCTCCACGTCCCTGCTGCCGCTCCTCCTCCTCCCTCCGCTGCTCCCGCTCCTCCCGCTCCCCTTCCTCCCTCCCCACCTCCCGCTCCTACTCCTCCGCCCGCTCCTCCTCTCCCTGCCGCTCCTCCTGCTCGCGCGCGCGGCCGACCTCCTCGCCGCCTCGTTCCCGGCCTCGGACCTCCAGGCGCACGCGCTCGCCGTCGCGCGCCTCCTCCTCCTCGCCGCGGCGGCGGCCTCCCTCGCCTCGTCGCTCTCCGCCGCCGCGCCCAGGGGCTCGACGGCGGCCGGCGCCTACTTCGTCGCCGAGGCGGGGCTCGCCTGCGCGGGCGCCGTGGGCGGGCTCTGGGCGGCGCAGAGCGGGCTCAGCCTCTACGTCGACGCGTGCGTGCCCGCGGGGTGCCACCGCCTCCTGGACGCCGGCGGCGCCGCGCCGCCCACCACGCGGTGCGACGTCGAGGAGGCTAGGCTCAGGGCCGTCGCCGTCATGGATCTCGCCCTGTCCGTGCACTGCGTCGTCGTGGCTGCCGTCGTGGCCGGGGTGCTCCTCGGGGTGGCGAGGTGGTTCGGGGTTGAAAGCAGCGCTGGTGTGGGGAGGAGGCATAATGGATCCTCCTATGATGCATTGCCCACAGTGGCGTCTGCTGGGGCAATGGTGGAGATGGAGCATTTGCAGGGGAAGGGTGTTGTTGGCAAGAGCGTGGCGCAGGAGTGAAATATGTGCAATGTATTGGATTAACTAGGTACATTTCAAATGACTCAAGTATATGTTAGAGATGTGAACCCCTGGAATGGCCGAATGGGTGGGGAATTTGGCCAGTCAAAATGGTGGCAGAATTGTTCTGTGGAAGTGGAACACTGATCTTTAGTTGAAATGAGAGGGCACTAGTCGCTGCTGCTGCAGACAAATTGCATTGTTGATTGGCCGTTGGAGCCCAATCTATGGCTGGACCATTGTTGTAGGTTGCTGTACTGATCTCAATGCTTTGTTTGTGTCCACAGTTTGGTATTTGGTAGTTCTGTCTACTTCAGGGGAATTTAATTTGCAATATTTTTTGTTTATTACTTGATTCTTAGTTGTAGTTGTTCATTTGTAGCACTTGTGAAGAAGCATACATACACCAAATCTCTATGCCCACACATAACTAGCTAGTGAGCTCTTGTGCTTTTTATACTGACTCTTACATTCACATAGTACTAACCCTGGGCAAAAATAACCGAGAACCGAGAACCGAACCGAAATAACCGGAACCGAAACTAAATTAACCGAAACCGAAAATTTCGGTTCCTAATATTGAAGAACCGAAATAACCGAAGAAAATTCAGTTCCTACTCTCGGTTAACCGAAAGAACCGAATTACATGAATTATACTTCACTTACTTGTATTTTGTAGGATTATGTTTAGTTTATGTGTAATGTTTTATATTTGAACTGCTATATATTTATGTTACTATATTGCTATTGTTTTCTTATATATTATTATTATTAAAAATGAATATAGTGTTGCATAAATTTGCCTTAGAACAAGTATATTTATTATTGTCTTGAGGTCTTCTGAAAAAATTCGGTTAGTTCAGTTAGAACCGGAACCGAACCGAAATAACCGAGAACCGAAATGCTCGGTTCCTAAAATTTTTTGGAACCGATCGGTTCCCGTTTTCTAGGAACTGAATTTCATCAATAACCGAGGGAACCGAACCGAGAACCGAATGGCCACCCTGACATAGTACCATTTAGGGATTTATTAGCTATATTTGTTCGCCTGTGCTACACTTTTCGAAGAGAGATATTGTGAGAAGCTGAAGGAATTGCATGGATGACCTCATGATGATGATAGTTCTATGAATTAGATGTTATATAAGTCTAAGTGGTGTAGCAAATGAACTGTGGAACCAGAAGTCGGAGAATGTAGAATCCCTTTGCAGTTTGCACCAAGAGATTATTTAGGATCAGAACCTCAGGTTGTAGGGACACCTCTTCTGGGTTCTCATCTCATGATTTGTTAAATTTGATATCATTACTTCTCAATTATTTGATTAGAACGTGAAGGGGTTATCCAGCATACTGGAGCTAATTTGGAAAGGTTGACAAGAACCATACTCAGTTTTATTGTGATTCACTGAATCTTATTGAGACTACACCCAACTAGTTCAAAGGAGTATATCTGCAGTCTGCTAGTAGTAGGTTTGTAATGATGTGGCAATGTCAAACTTAAATGCTACTAAATGACGACCATATTCTTCCTTCGTGGAGTTAGCCAAATGATTTTTTGCTTTTAGATTTATCCTTGAATTTTGCAAATGAATTTTACTATTTGTATCTTTATGCCTTTGTTTTGTTAAAAATCTTATATAACTGAATTAGATAGCCAAGAGTGGCAAATCTGTGCTGTTTCCTTCTGAACTATTTTATGGTTTTGGCAAGCTATTCTTCTTCTGCTCATTAAATAATAAAGCAAATCCAAGTCATGGTGTGTTTTCAATTTTTCCATATGCTTCCTCATGTCACTGTGCTGCCAAATATTATTTGGTAGCTGCAAAAATCTTCTATTGACTTATCAGTGATATTGCTGGGATGCAAAAGATGTCCTCTAGAGATTCTGACATTGACAATTAACTACTTGTTGTACCAACTATGATCCATATTTACACCTTTGTAAATCTTTCGCTTAGTGCTTCTTTAGGAAAAGCGAATTGGCTACTCCTTAAAGCAAAGGTCGCTTAGGACATCTATGTTCTATATCTCTGTCCAATAGGTGATTCTTGTCATTTTTCATTTAGTCTGTCTGTGGGTGAATACTGCTGGACTATGGTTGAACTTATGCAGATGTGACAACTGAATTGCCTGGTTCAGAACATCTTCAACTGTGTATGAATATCTGCTATGTGATTTCTCGTGGTTGCATTCTTGTGTAGCGAGTGAGGTTTATAAGATACTAAAGATAGTTCCTTGCACCAAACCATTTCATATGGCTATCCAAGTATGCTACTTTGATTAGGGCGGCGCATCCACTCCTTCGCAATTTGATTAATTATGGAAGTGCTTGCATGCTTTACGGGTAAAAATTGTGACTCATCTTCAAAGAGGCTACTGAACCTTGTGATGCGGCTAAACTGTTAGCTCTACCCAACTTATCAAGAACTTCTGCTGGCATGTACTATTATTTTTCTTATGCATAGGTGTCAAGACTATGAATAAAGACTGGTGAACATCATATATACAGGAAAGTGAGCATTTAGCTTTCTCTTGATACAAAGCTGGTTAAGTTGTTGTAGCCTTGTGATACTAGGTGATCAAGCATGAAAGATGGTGGTTAAATAGCAAATGGGAATCAAACATAACCATGAGTTGGACCAATTGATAGGCACAGTCAGATACCATTGGACAAAAGTTGTCTTAAAAAAGATAGTTCCACTATGGTAAAGTATCTGGTCTCTTTCTAGGTGGTTGAGCCTATATTTATCTTACCTGTCTACAATCCAATAACACCTTATTGTTTTAATTATACCTCAGTTGTTGCCTGTCTTGGTCAGATTAGTTTAATAGTGTGTGTTAACTGCATCATGCATATATAGTAGGTTCTGAACACTATATAAATGTTCACCAAGTTCTGTCAATCATCCCTTGTGCCTACAACTCCAATGTTGTCTGAACTGTAAACCTAGAGCTAAGAGTGACAAATGGCATGGCTGTCTTGGTCCCTCTCTCCCTTGAAGGCTTTCTCTAGTAAATCTGGTTGGCTTGCACAATGAATTTCCACCAGATCTTTGTGAGAAAGCCTTCAGGAGGGGGGGATCCAAGTGAGCCACAGTGCCTGTGCCCAGCAGCCAAGATGTGTACTGTTTAGTTATTTGTGTATTTAATTAATTGTTTGTTTCTGAAGGGCGGGCCTGGTGCAAGCGGTAGAGTCTTACCGCCAGTGACCGGAAGGTCCTGGGTTCGAGTCGCAGTCTCCTCGCATTGCACAGGTGAGGGTAAGGCTTGCCACTGACACCCTTCCCCAGACCCCGCACAGAGCGGGAGCTCTCTGCACTGGGTACACCCCCTTAATTAATTGTTTGTTTCTATGAGAACTTGGTTAATCATTTGTTGTATTGATTGTTTGAAATGAACTTAGCTAATCTCAATCAAAATCAGACAGTGGATGTATGAGAAATGGACAGTGGGTGAGTAATATGCTTCTTATCTTTACAAGGCAGTGGGCGTTAATGATCATCTATCTCACTTGTATCCAGGTAAGGAGGATAGGGATAAGTTGCCAAGCTTTTCTTGGAGCTCACATGGTCTCAACACAACTGAAAGGTGCACGTGCACAAGGAAAGGTATGAGCATCATCATCGCAATAAAGATAAAACAATTTCAAGAGGCTTTATTAGCATTAAGCATGAGAAATTTCTTAAAAGAACATGCATGAATTAGGAGCTGCACACCTGGCATAATATCGGCAAACAAAAAATTCTTTTTGTTGGAGCTGGATGACTTTTGGGTCTTTGATTACGGAAATGCACGAGATGTTCTCCTGGTCTTGGGCTTGAAAACATTTCTAAGAAAAAAGTTATTTGAGTGTGATTCTTTTTAACGATACTTTTCCTGAGAAATGTCTCTTCTGTTATCTGAGTTGTACAAAGCTGACATTTTCCTGCTCTTTCTAGTGTAGATCCATATGGATTCTTTCAGTTGGTGGCCCTCATGTTAGGTTCTGTCTCTAGTGTACCCAACTTGCTTGGGACTCAAAGCTGATGTTGTTGCTGTATTGTAGATGAAGGTTTACTGTTGTTGCGCATGCTCAACTTTCCTAATAGATGCTCAACTTTCCTTTATTGATTGAGCAGAGTCAGATACCAATCACAGATGAAGTCGATTAATCTACTCCTTGTTTTGTGCTACTTGTTGACTGGTAGCGAAGCCAGTCGTTCTTTATTCAACAGTCTAAAGGCTTGATTTATTTGTTGTCAATTGTCATTCTTGGTTAATTACGGAGTGAATTGTCCACACTTTTTTCCCATCAACTTAGGTTTTATGTCTTTTTGTTGAAATATGAGTGAGTTATCCATATTTTTCTACCATCTTAAGTTTTATGGTTAGCTCATGCAGTTCACTGTGAGATCAAAGCACCTTGCGCTTTGATCAAGGCAATTAATGTAAATAAAAATATTGCAGGCGACTCTGGCGCCAGGTTTGATAGGCTTTCTGTCTTCCCGTCAGTTTTTATTATAGGCTTTTAGTAGCTCAGCAATTTACATCCAGATGAATATTGTTCTTATTCTTGATGCATTTGATGGAGCTCGAGGGAGCACAAAATGGGGCACCCATGCAGTGCAGAAATACAATACTCTTCATGTGCTTGCAGATTTCGTTTCTGACGGTGGTCCTGGATGATTGCACAGGCTGTATCGTAAACTAAGAAGTAGGAACCCTTGGGAAAGAAAATTAGTTCATCCTTGTAACATCGTTTTGAACCTAGGACACACGCCCTCTTAACTTCTCAAGGCCTTGTTTAGATGTATTTGTATCAATGGAGTGTATTCTAGACCATGAAACACTCGATTTTGTCACCCATTAGGTGAAGATCGGGCGACCTAGATTAATTTAGTCAGACATAACAACAATCCCAAGTCATCTTTTGCCTCCACTCAAACCACAGCTCCACCGCCGCCGGCAACATGGCACCTGAAGCTTGCCTCTAACCTCAACATGCCATTTCAGTGAACTCTGCCATCACCATACCCTTCCTCCTCGCCTCAAGGATTTATTTTTCATAATGCCATCGGTCTATCACCTCCACCTCCATCTCTGGCGGTTCATGCTACTGTGCTAGCGCATCAAGTCATTCCACTCCTGTCCTTTTTCCACCCAATCAATCGATTTCCTTCATCTCTGGGGTCTAGTAGCGGCCACTACTACCGAATTGAGGGATTTGAGAGTGTCGCTAGAGCCCAAAGCCCAAAACTTCAAACCCTAATTATGGATCGACCCAACAATGCTGCTGGATATAGAGAATGTGCATCACATGCCTCTTTGGGACAACTTCTAGAGGGGCTTCACCTGAGGCTTTTGTGGCTTTTTGGAGAAGCCCTGCCAAATACACATGCGGGAACAACTTTTGAAGCCAAAACTAGTCAAAAGTAGTGAAACCCAAGCCACAAAAATGTGGCTTTTCTGGCTTCACCATTTCTGGAGAAGCCAAAGCCCAGCCAAAGAGGACATGAAATCGAAGTGCTCGCTCTCACGTATAACATATATAGGCCTGTTTGATACGCGTTCCACAACCGCACGACACGTTAGCGGAGCCACGGTACGAGAAATCAGATTTCTAGTTCAATTCCTTGGTGGGTGAGTCTTGCGTGGTGAAAAATGATCGATACCGCAAGGTGTTTGACGGGATTTTTTGGTATCTCACGGTGGGACAGTCGGAAATCCAATTGTAATCGATTCCAAATAGGGTCATCCTCCTATGCGAGAGAGAGATGGTGTATCTCCTGTTTGGTAATTACTAGCATCGGACTCCAACTTCCAGACATCAACTCACATGTATGTGCATAGGCAGCCTATATACATGTATGTATAAATAACACAACTATATACACATGAAGTCTTGAACTACAGTGTACCATGCAGGAAGTAGAATGCTATGATATGAGCCATCCCATTTCCAAACATACATATGGAGGACGAAGCTGAGGCTACTTACACATTACACGTAGGTACATCACGCAAAAAAGCACACGCGCAAATCGCATTCACGATAGAGCTGAGAACACAGCAGCATTTGCTTCTTCTCGATCAACGACCCCTCTCGCTCGTTACCCTGCATGCGCGCGATGCCTCGATCACACCACCTCGAACTCCCTCCCGCGCGGGCGGCCGGCGGCGGCGCCGTAGTGCGTGTGCATGGTGGCCCCGAGCTCCGCCGTGACGGCGTCCGCTTCGTCCTCCGCCTTCTTGCTCTCCCTGCCGGGCCCGCCGAAGATGGAGTGCCGCGGCTGCTGCAGGTGCGTAGTCGAGACCCGGTCGAGCGCCCCGCCGTGGCCGTGTCCGCCGTGGCTGCCGCCGTAGATGCCGCCGAAGTCGGAGGACGCGACGCTGGTGCGCTTGGCGGAGTAGTTGAGGTCGAAGCTGGCCTTGGCCATGTCGAAGCTGAGGCTGGCCCTGGTGTAGAAGCTGATCCGCGACTCGGACGACAGCGGGCCCAGGTAGTAGAGAGCGGCGGCGTCCGGGTCGGCGGGGGACACCTTGGCCCGGAAGTCGTTCCTGGAGGGCGGGATCGGCGAGAAGAAGATCTCGGCGATGTTGCTGCCGGCGCCGCGGTTGAAGGGGTTGGCCTTGCGCTCGTACCGGTACCGGAAGTTCTCGTACGTGGTCTGGTTGGTGCAGACGAGGTAGGAGTGGAACGCCGTGAGCCCGCCGACGAACCACGCCGTGACGAAGGTGTAGACGATGAGGCAGCCGGAGACCGGGGACTCCGCCACGGCGTGGCCGAAGCTGACGCCGTACTGCCGGGAGATGAGCAGCAGGTTGACCCAGCAGAAGCCGAACACGTAGAGGCACAGGAAGGTGGTGGAGGAGATGAACATGAAGAAGAAGCGGTAGTTCCGGCGGCCGATGCACTGGCCCACCCAGGGGCAGTGGTGGTCGAAGCGCTCCACGCAGTTGTTGCAGACGGAGCAGTGCGAGCAGCGCGGGGGCCGGTACAGCATGCACGTGTGGCAGTACTTCACCTTCACCACCACGCCGTTCACGTACACGTCGCGCGTCGGCGGCAGCGACCACGACGCGCCCGTCGCGGGGGACGCGAAGGAGGAGCTGTCCGTCGCCGCGTCGTCGGGCTCCGGCGGACGCGCGTTCCGGGGGATGATGCCGGGGTCCCGACCCGACGTGAGCACCAGCACCACAACGTCCTGCACGCACGCACGCACCATCGCAATGATATCATGATCGATGCCGCCGGCCGCGTGCTACAACTAGATAGAGTTGGTCCGTGATTGATTGTATGTATGTGTGCCACGGACTCACGAATACGCCGACCGCCATGGCCGTCGCCGGGACGGCGGTGCCGAGCGGCTTCCCGATGAGCTCGGCGAGGCGGAACGAGACGAAGGCGACGAAGAGCGCGAGCGGCGTCATGATGAGCGCCACCGTGAGCACGATGGAGCTCGCGTCCGGGCCGAAGATGAGCCGGCCGCCGCAGAGGAATCTCTGCCAACGACATCAGGATCGGCCACGCGAGAATCCACGATCGCCATTGTTAATTACTAGAAACGATCGATCGCGGCAGGCGGCTTGTAATGAATTAATCAATTAGACATCAATTAACGAACGCACGAACGTACATTCTTTCCTCTCCAGACTTGGTAGACGCGGTGGGTGGCGACGGCGGCCGACGAGACGCTGGAGGTATCGGAGAGGTAGCTGCGGGGGAGAGGGCTCTTGAACAGAGGCCTCCCCTTCATCGTCTCCGCCGGTGGGCCGCCGCCGGTCCGGTGAACGCGCGCCGCCGCGTCGTCGTCACCTCACCTCACCCGCGCATGGGCCGGCCCTGCAGAGCGGCAGCGGCCGGAATGGAGGTGGTGGGGGAGGAGGGAGGGGAAGCTCGTCTCCTCGTTTTCCCGTTTCGGACATCATTGTGCTATCCATAGGAGGGAGAAGCTATAGCACGCGCATCCTGGTTGTTATTGGGGGTGCAAAGAATGGATCGGCGGAGGGGAATCGCCATGCCTAAACATAGCACGCGCATCACACAGCTGGCTAACGTACAGCTCCAGAATGATGACGTGTATATCTGGCTAGCTTGAGAAGAATTGGAAAAGACACCTACAACCTACTTCAAAATTGCACTAGTGCAATTACAAAATTGGAGCACAAACATGTTTTTAAGTTTGACTAGTTTTGTAGAAAATGTTAGTAGCATTTGTATTTCCAAATAAGTTTTTTATAAAAATATATTCAATGCCAAATGCATCATAGATATTAATATTTTCTTATATATATTCAATCAAAGCTGAAAATATTTATCTTCTCGAAAAGTGATAATAACATTTTTGTGAGAAGGAGGGAGTACATATACACAGAACAGTACATATTACTCCATCCCTTCCAAATGATAGTACTAGTTCATTGTAGTTTTCGACTAGCAAGTCAAATTTGTTTAACTTTGATCAATTTTTTTATTAAAAAAACAAATTAAACCTATAAAACTTAAATAAATGTACTATCAAAACATATTTCACGAGAAATTCAACGATATTAATAATTTGATACTACACAATGGAATGCGCCCCGCTAGGTTGGGCCGGGCTAATTGATCCTGGCGTCACTTTGTGATGGCGTAATAATGGTTAAATGGGCTAGTTTAACTTTTTTTTCTCGGCTCCTTTATTTAGAACTTGTATGCATTAAGTATTTGAAACAACCTAATTTAAAATCGCAATAGTGCCATTTCAAAATTAGTGGAGAAATATATTCCTGTAGGTCATGCATCCATGATGACAGATATTTTTCTTGGCAACGTATCAAGTGCAAACCAATCTCTCCGTGCAAACCATGCAAACCAACTGCGGGGGAGAGGTGGGAGGGGGATTTTGCAAAAGTGTGATTAGGAGCGGGCGTAATTACACTTTTGCAAATCCCCCCTCCCACCTCTCCCCCGCAGTTGGTTTGCACGGTTTACACGGAGAGGTTGGTTTGCACTAGATATGTTCTCATTTTTCTTATGGAAGAACTTTAACATACGTAGAGTAGAAGGGCATCAGTGGGAAACAAGCTACTAGAATGAAATCACCTAGTCGAGAGGGCAGATAATATCAATCTACAATCGGGCGCATTCCACCCTGATTAGCATTATTCTAGAATTATATCCTTTCTAGGATGGAGGAAGTCTATTAAGTACTCCTATTTGAAACAAGTTTTGCCCCAAAAAACCCTTCATCCCAAGAAAATCAAGATTCATGCAATCATGTCCACTACTACATAATCTTTTTTGGAAGCGGGCGAAATGGATTAACCGAGGCGGGCATCACAACCGCCTCGGACCAAAGGCCTCGGCAAATCCATCTTTCCCAAGACAGTTCAAATGCCCACCTCGGTAAATCAAATAAAAAAGAGAGAAATCCATGGACAAGCCCATCGAGCCCATCCACGGGCCCACCGAGGCTATCCACGGCCGTAGGATCCGCGTGTGCGTGCTGCCGCTCATCGGGACTGCCCTCCACCAGATCCACCGCTGGGAGATGGCCTGCCGCCGAAGAGGGCGTAGATTCACCGCCGGAAGGTGGTGCAGGTCGCCGGATCTGGAGCTTGAGGTGGTGGAGGGTGGTGGAGGTCGTTGTATCTAGAGTGCAGGTGGTGGAGGTCGTTGGATCTAGAGCTGGAGGTGGTGGAGATGGTGGAGGTCACCGGATTTGGAGGTGAAAGTGGTGGAGTATGTCGGATTTGGAGGTGGAGGCTGGTGGGGGCATCGCCGCCATTGGTGAAGGGGAGAGGAGGTACCGGTGATGGGAGGGGCACCACCGCTGGAGGGAAGCCGGTGCACCGCCGCCGTGGCTAGCCCGTGCACGTCGTCGCCAGGAGGGGCTGGCCACCCTACGCATCCGCTCATGGAGAGGAAAATAGAGAGGGAGAGGGAGAGAGCGCGTGGTTGAGAGGGAGAGGAAGAGAGATGGATCGAGTGTGTAGCTGAGGGAGAGGGATAGAAAGGGAGCTAGGGTTTCTTAGTGTATATATAGTAGGAATACGTTACCGGGCCTAGATGGGCAGGTGGGCTCAACCGTCATTTATAGAGGCGGGTGTAAAAAAAAGAGGTCCGCCTCCGAAAATGAGGCCTTTTTGTGGAAGCGGGCCTCCGTAAATCGATTTTAGGACACCACCTCCGTAAATCGATTTTGCGAGGCGGTTAAATGTGACTGCCTCGGTGTCGGGGACCAATAGTAGGGTACCCAAAGAAGAGGATCTAATGGCCATCAACGTTGATTCATCCGCACGATCGAGAGCGCGACTACACCGCTCGCCGGGTCACTCGTCCATCGACCGAGACCATGGGCCCCGCCTTGAGCTGGCTCCCGAGGGCTGGCTCCTCTTCGCTCGATGTCTGAGGGTCGACTCCGTCTCACCAGACCCCTAAGGGCTGGCTCTAGCTCGCCCGATGTCTGGGGGCAGGCTCCGCCACGCCCGACGGCTAAGGGCAGACTCCGCCTCGCTCGATGTGTGAGGGCAGACTCCGTCTCGCCCAACCCCTGAGGGCTGGCCCTGCCTCGCTCGATGTCTGAGGGTAGACTCCGCCTCGCCCGACGTTCGGAGGCTGGCTCTGCCTCGCCCGATGTCCGAGGCCTAGCTCCGCCTCGCTCGACGTCTGAGGACAGACTCTGCCTCGCTCGATGTTCGGAGGCTGAGTCCGCCTCGCCCGATGGCTAAGGGCAGACTCCGCCTTGCCAAACATTCGGAGGCTGGCTCCACCTCGCTCGATGTCTGAGGGCAGACTCTGTCTCACCCGACCCCCAAGGGCTGGCTCTGCCTCGCCCGACGTCGAGGGCAGACTCCGTCTCGCTCGACCCCTGAGGGCTGGCCCCGCCTCGAACAAAGTCTGAGGGCAGACTCCGTCTCACCCGACGTTCAGAGGCTAGCTTCGCCTCGCCTGATGTCCGGGGGCTGGCTCTGCCTCACCCGATGTCTGAGGACATACTCCACCTCGCCCGACGCCCGCGGGCTGGCTCCACCTCGTCCGATGTCTGAGGGCAGACTCCATCTCGCTCGACATTCGAGGGCTGGCTCTACCTTGCCTGATGTCCGAGGGGTGACTCCACCTTGCCCGACGTCTAGGGGCTGGCTTCGCCTCGCTCGATGTCTGCGCACTGCTCCTTCATAACTAAGCGCGCGGATAAGGCAGGGTACTCAAGTCAACCGCAATACCGAGGACCATACCCTTCATGCCTGTAGGAAAGTACCATCATGATATGAAAGGATGGGCGCTTTAAACCCTTCCAGGCATGTCAGAGCCTGAACAGAATTGTAGGCGTCGATATTTGTCTTATAGTGTTGTGGGCGCCGCCATTTGCCCTCGGGCACGGATCCTGATGGAAGCATACAACAACCGCTATGGTCTAGGATAAAACTCGCATTATCTATAGTAACAGACGTGCGGTCACTGTGCTATCTGCTCCCCATAGGGTCATGGTTCAGCACCCTGGTCCATTGCACCACCCGCCAGGGCAGGATGGGACATGACCACTTGCTGACAAAGCCTGAACATGGCATCATCAGCGGGCATGCACCCAGCAGGAAGTTAGCCCTGGCACTGTCTGCCCTATCAGCGGGGCTCGCTCAGAGGAAAAGAAAGACCCAGCATCTTTGAAGGACCTCCCTAGCCTCTGGTTTTTCTTCTTTCTCCTATTTGCAAATCCTTGCTTCCCCTTGGTCTATAAAAGGGAAGGCCGGGAACCCCATTAAAGGGTGATCAATTGAACACACCATGCATCACATCACACAGAGCTGAGCAGCAACCAAGCTCTCAGCACCCATTTGACCTTTTTGTCAGAGACTTAGGATCTTTCCCTCTCTCGCCCGTTTATAACCCCTACTCTGAACTTTTTGGTGCTAATAACACGAGCAGCAGCCACAAACTGGACGTAAGGACATTCTGCCCGAACTAGTATAAATCTTGTGTCTTTTTAGCACACCATCCGGCCTAGACACGCAATAATACAAATTTACTCGTTGGTGTTTAATCGAAACACCGACAGTTGGTGCGTCAGGTAGGGGACCTTTGCGCATTCCGACATTAATATCAGGCCACGGATGGCTAGCCATAGAATCAGCTGGGTCCTAGGTGCACACGTGTGCTTTGGTGATCTAGACTTCATCGTCACAGTGGGAGGAGAGTTGGCATTGGCTCACGCCACCATCCAACCTCTCCCCTCCATCGGCCTCAACTACGGGAGGCTTGAGCACCGGCTCGGTGTCTTCCTGGGACCCCAGTCGTCCAGGGAGGACCCTCGCCGTCTTATCTTCTCTAACGCTACTGACATGGCATGGCTCGCCGGAGGAGAACCCCTCTCTCTGGAACACCCCACACGGAGCACCCCGATAGCACTTCCGTTCGGTCTCCGCAACGCCGCGGCGACCGTTAGCCACCTTGTGGCATGACGCATGGTATCACCACCCATGAACGACGAGTTCGTGGGGATGATCGAACATGCCATGGAATCTTTCCATGACCTCTTGGCAGAAGAGCTAGAGTCACCCTTTGGCTCTGATTCTAGCAGGGGAAGCTACCACCCATCTCATGAATGCTTCATGACAGATACCCTCGAGGGGCATGTCAAAAGCATCCCCGAGGGGGAGGCTACCCCAACAAACGACCTCGACGATGAGGCCGAGAGGGAGACAGCGGCCCTACCATGAATGCCGGTGGAGCAGCTGAAATCCTGACACCGAGAGATCGAGGAAGCGTGACTCCAACTCGAGTAGGAATGCGTGGAGCTCGATCGGGAGATTGAGCGCCGCGAAGACAGTGGGTGCACCCGCGCTATGGCCCGTGATGTGAACCGGAGGATCATTGCCAACATTGAAGTCCTCCCTCACTTCGCCCAGGTGAGCCAGAACATCACCGTCATGGCGGCCTTGCTCCACAGCCTTCCAGAAGCTGCGATGCCCAAGGATCGTTGGGCCCACCATGAGATTCGCAAACTGCTTGAGCATGCGGCGGCGTAGTAGGCCGAAAGCTCATTGTCTCGGCGACACAAGCTCGACGCTAGCCAACGCACGCCCTCAGAGCATCCTGTCAGGGACGCGTCGGTCCATCAGGGACCACAAGGAAGTAGGCAGCACACCGCGGTCCCAGTGCATCAGTGTCTCGGTCACAACTGTGACGCACGCAACACCCTCGGTGCCCGTAGACACACCTATGAAGACCTAAGGGAGGGAGCCAGATGCGACTATCACCCTCGTCGTGGCGCACGCTATGACAACGGCGAGGACCAAAGCCTGAGCCCTGGCCTACCGAGGCCTCAGGCCTTCGGCCGACACATCCTCAACGCTGCCTTCCCACCGAGGTACCGACCACCAACCAATATCCTGAAGTACTCTGGGGAAACAAACCCCGGACTATGGCTCGAAGACTATCGGCTTGCCTACTAAGCCGGTGGTGCAGATGATGATGATTTCATTATCCACAACCTCGCATTATTATTGGCCGATTCGGCAAGAACCTGGTTGGAACACCTTCCGCCCAACAGAATCCAAAGTTGGGTGGACCTGAAGGAGATCTTCATAGGAAACTTCCAGGGCATATACAAGTGCCTTAAAACCCCATGGAACCTCAAGAACTATCGGCAGAGGGCCACATAAACCCTTTGTAGGTACATCCAGCACTTCTCCTGGCAATGAAATGAGCTCCCTAACGTCGCTGACATCGATGTTATAGGAGTTTTCCTGTCTAGGACCACCTGCGAGTCTCTAGTTCACAAGCTAGGACGTAAGGGCCCACGAACCACTAAGGAACTCCTGGACATCGCCACCAGCCATGCCTCGGGCAAGGAATTGATCGAAGCCATCTTTGATTGCCTCGATGGCAAGGTGAGGCAAGACAAGGACGCCGGCAAAGCCACCTCCAATTGTCTTGCCAAAAAGAAGAACAAGAAGCAATGGCGCGAGGGCTCACTCATGGCCACCACTGATCGAAGAGGTGGTCGGAAGCCCGTGGAGAGCACTCTGAACCTATTCGAAAAACTACTCGAGGGGCCATGCCCAAACCATGCTTTCCCAGGCAAGCATCTGTATAAAGACTGTAGCCTCATGCGGTGGTTCTTGTCCGGAGGCTCCAACAAAGGGGAGCACAGAAAGGACCATGACCCCACCACAGATGACGCCGAGGAGAAGGATGCCGGCTTTCCAACACCGGATGTCTGCCTCATGATCTTCGGAGGACCGGAGGCCTATGACTCCAAGCGCCGCTAGAAGATCACACGCCGCGAGGTCTATGCGACTGAACCGGCCACACATGCCTTCCTCTAGTGGTCAGAATCCGCCATAACCTTCGACCGGATCAACCATCCAGAGAGTGTCCCACAACCAGGGAGATATCCGCTCATGGTCGACCCGATCATCGGTACGAAGCACCTCACCAAGGTACTGATGGATGGGGGCAGCGGCCTCAACATCCTATATGCCAAGACACTCGACGCCATGGGCATCGATCGAGCGCTCGTCCAGCCAACCAGAGCGCCTTTCCATGGTGTCCTGCTTGGAAAGCAAGCCTTGCCACTTGGGTAGCTCGATCTGCCTGTCACCTTCGGGGGTCCATCCAACTATAGGATGGAGACCCTCACCTTTGAAGTGGTTGGGTTCCACGAAACCTACCATGCCATCCTAGGGCAACCAGGCTACGTGAAGTTCATGGCCATTCCTAACTACACCTACCTCAAACTAAAGATGCCGGGCCTAGGTGAGATCATCACCGTCGACACCTCCTTTCAGTGCGCCTACGAGTGCGAGGTTGAGTGCTATGATCACGCCGCAGCAATCGTCGCCTCCATAGAGCTCGTGGTCCTCAGGAAGGAGGTCACCAAAGAAGCACCTGACCCCAAGCGGTCGACCAGGTCCTTCGAACCCGTGGAGGGCTCCAAGGAGGTCCTCGTGGACCCCGGGAGCATCGAGGGCAAAATGGTGCGCATTGGTACCATGATTTCCTCTGAATAGGAAAGTGCACTCGTCGGCATCCTCCATGCCAACAAAGACATCTTTGCGTGGAAACCCTTAGACATGCCAGACATTCCGAGGGAAGTCACCGAGCACACCTTGAAGATCCGCCTAGGCTCCAAGCCTGTGAAACAATGCCTGCGTTGCTTCGACAAGGGGAAACATAGGACCATCGGCGAGGAGATCGCAAAGCTTTTGGCGGCCGGATTCATCAAGGAAGTGTACCACCCAGAGTGGTTAGCCAATTGTGGGGGGTATGACCCTGGATACCCACAACAAACCACATGGGCTGTGCCCCCAGGGGCGGCCCAGCCCACAAGACAAAGCCTTGTAGGGCACGACTCTGGTCGGCACCCTCCGCATGATATCTGGAGGATATCCTGAAGATACTACAAGATCTGTTAGGATATGTATGATCCCAAGATTCCTATAATCAGTTATTACTTTCTGGTTATCTCTCAGATCTAACCGACTTGTAACCCTGCTCCCTAGACTATATAAGGCGGGCAGGGACCCCCTCCAAACATACGCAATATCATACGATAGCTAATACAAACCAACAGACCATAGTAGTAAAATATTACATCGTACTGACGACTTGAACCTGTCTAACTCGTGTGTCTCTGTTGCCTTCTTGTTCTTGATCTCATGCTCCTCTACCGATCAATCTACCTTCGTGGGATACCCCTCAGAGGACTGCCGATGATATTCTGTCGACAGTTGGCGTGCCAGGTAGGGGCTAGCGTGCTGTTTCCTTATCAAACAAGATGGCTTTTTCCACAGGCTCTTTGTCCCTCCCGCAGCCTGGCCAGATCTTCATGGTCGGATCAATCTCATGGATCATCAATGCTGATGGAGTCAGAGAGCTCCTTGAGCCAGTACAGATCGATTCTGCTCCGCTCATCCCTGCACCTGTGACTGCAGATCCGATCTCGAAACCGCTTCCATGGTCTCCTTCAACAACAACTCGCCGCCCACTTCTTCGCCACTAGAGGAGGCAGATCAACAACGACGATCCGATCAAATCCATCGATCGGATCAGTTTGAAGCTCGCCGATTGCCTCTCCATCGCCAAATCAGCTCTGGACACCATAGTTCAGCTCCGACCACCCTCAGATCTAGATCTGTCGGAGGCTGCTCGGAAAACTCCAGGAGTTGTGGCTCTGCCCCTCAGGCTCACCAACGTCGCCGCCACTTACCAAGACGCTCTAAGGGGAAAATTCACCAACCAGGTGGGAGATGCCCAACCACTCACCGACCAGCTCGGCATCCAGCCTCCACCCAGTGTTTTCCTAAATGCTAAACGGTAAACAGTCGGTCACCTACCGTTTAGCCATTATTCAGGCAAAACAGCCCATTAAACGGGCTAAATGGCCAATTAAACGAGGTAAACGGGTGATTAAACGGAAACGGCGCATCACCGTGTAGCGTTTACACGGTGTTTAGACGGGCTAAACGGCCATTTAGGCGAACAGTGCCAACAATCAACATGCTACATATAGGCTGGTGCCCCAGAGCGTCCCTCCAGACCATCCGGAGGAAAATCCAGGCTTCGAGTCTCTGGGCTCTACGGAGACCTTTGCCACCACCACCACCGAGCTACTTTCTCTCCCACCCTTCCGAGGTGGTGCAATCTTCAATGTCAGCGTCGACAACGTTCCTCGGAATGGTGAAACCGAGGAGGAGCGTGTTGCTCATGAGAACCAGAACATCAACTGCGCCTAGCGTTGAGAAAATGAGGTAGCCATCGCGAGGGCCGAAGCTGCTCGTTATAATTAGCTTAATTCACAGGGAAGGCCGCTCCCGCTCCACCGTGACCTCGACGAGGAATTTCTCCACGTTGAGGGCCACAATGTCTTCAAGACGCCAAGCGCTAATCTAGCAGTGGTCGCTAATGAGCTCGCTCGCCTCCAGTAGACGCCTGAGCTCACCAAGGTCGCCACCATGCTTAAAGCGACACACTGTTAGGTTAATGAGATTCGCGAGGATCAGAGACCTTCGTGCTCTACGAGAACAATTCACCGATCAGCTACACCAAGATCTAATCGCCACCCCAGTCGAAGCCGCTTCACCGACCAGTCGCTGTCTCTCTAGGGGGGAGCCAGGGGTCACCGCGCCGAACACCATCGCCAACATGACCAGAAGGTCGAATAGGATGCTCAAGTGCACCTCAGCAACCTCTAGGATGCACGACGGCTTATCGAGCAATGTCGCTTCGATCGCCATGAAGACGAAGTACGTCACCACTAGGAGTACGAACAGGAGTACGGCAACCCGGACTCAGCCCTTGAGCCGATCGCTGAAGACAATGCTACAATCGATAGCGTCAACAACCCTGAGGGGCCCCAGCTTTCACAAGGGCACTCCGAACACTTTGGTGGCCCCATGGTTTTAAGATCACTGGGGTCGAGCACTACGAAAGAAGGATGAACCCAGCACAGTGGCTGCAGGCTTATGCCACTGCTGTCCGTGCCGCCGGAGGAGACACCAGTGTCATGGCAAATTATCTCCCTATCATGCTTACGCCGCCCGCCATGAGCTGGTTTACTAGCCTTGCCCTGGACTCCATCGGATCCTGGGAAGAGCTGAAGAAAGCCTTCACCGACAACTATATGGCTATGTGTACACGGCCGGGCACCAACCATGATCTCAACCACATCACCCAGAAGCTATCCGAGCTCCTCCGTAGCTACATCAAACGCTTTTCCGAGATGAGGAATTATATTCCTAACATCACGGAAACTGAGATCATCACCGCTTTCATCCGAGGACTTCATCACCATGAGCTTCGTTCCAAGTTCAATCGTAAGCCACCTACAGGCATCGGCGAGATGATCACGACTGCCAACAATACGCCGACGTCGAGGAAGCCGAGGTGCGCTTCAATAAAGATATGGGCACTCATCGCCCGCCCCGCTGCTACGACGACCGCAGTTTCCATCGGGACAACGGCCGTGATCGGCCAGAAGGATCCAAGCCCGGTCAAAATTGCCATCGCCAGCCAGACCACATTGTCGTTGCCGTCAATGAACCTCGCGCCAAGTGCAACTATGACGAGCAGTACAAGAAGATCCTCGATGACCCGTGCCCCCTCCACAAGAACACCAAGCATAAAATGAAGGACTGCCTCGGGTTGGCTAAAGAGTTCCAGGACAAAAAACTAGATGATGACGCCAATGGTGGCAACAGAGGTCGCCAACCACCTGGGGGCAATAACAACGCCTTCTAGGACCATGACAAGGTGGTCGCCACCATCTTCGAAGGCCTCGCCACCACTGAGAGTAGAAGAGAACGGAAGCTCGGCGCCCGACGAGTACTCGCCGTCACTTCAGAGGAAACCACCACCAACCCCAGCTATCGCCCATGGTCCAAGGTCCCTATCACCTTCAGTAGGGCCGACCAGTGGGTAGACATACTATACATAGGGCATTTTCCCCTCGTCCTCGATGCAACCATCCAGAAAGTGCTTTTCAGAAAAGTGCTCGTCGATGGTGGGAGCGCTTTGAATCTACTCTTTGCCGGGGCTCTAAAGGAGTTAGGCCTCAGGTTAACAGATCTCACACCCTCAGACTCTTCCTTCTAGGGTGTGGTACCTGGTAGGGCATCCAAACCACTCAAAGAGATCACCCTACCAGTATAGTTCAGCATGGTAAGCAACTACTGCGTCAAACACATCAACTTCTACATCGCCGACTTCGACACCGCCTACCACGCCATACTTGGCCGGCCAGCACTGGCCAAGTTCATGGTAGTGCCGCACCATGCCTATCTAGTGCTGAAGATGCCTTTGTCGACTGGAGTCTTGGCCCTCTAGGCCAACCTCTCCATCGCCTACGCCTGCGAGACAGAGAGTCTCACCCTCGCCGAAGCTACCGACCTCTCCATCTAGATAGCCAGTGTGGTCACCGAAGCCAAGATGGTGTCCACCGATGACATGGATATCCCAGAGCTAGAGCCTCGTCGTGCCTCCGCCAAGTCCAAGGAAGTCAAGGAGGTCGGCCTCGGCCTCGATGACCCCTCCAAGACCATGAAGATTGGGGCTCACCTTGACCCCAAATAGGAAAGCGCGCTCGTCTCCTTCCTACGTGCCAACGCTGACATGTTTGCTTGGAAACCTACAGACATGCTAGGGGTACCACGGGAGAAGATCGAGCACTCCTTGAACGTCTTGCCAACCGCCAAATCGATCAAGCAGAAACTCCACCGATTGATGCCAGACAAGAAGGAGGCTATTAGGGTAGAAATAAAACGGCTCTTAGCTGTCGGATTTATAAAAGAAGTGTATCATCCTGAGTGGTTAGCAAATCCCGTTCTAGTTCGAAAAAAGAATAAAGAATGGAGAATGTGCGTTGATTACACTGATCTCAACAAACTCTGCCCTAAGGACCCCTTCGGTTTTCCTTGGATAGACGAGGTTGTAGACTCCACCGTCAGCTACGAACTGCTCTCCTTCCTTGACTATTACTCTAGCTATCACCAAATCTCCCTCAAGGAAGAAGACCAAATCAAGACGTCATTCATCATGCCTTTCGGGGCGTACTGCTACACCACCATGTCCTTCGGACTGAAGAACTCCAGGGCAACTTATCAAAGGGCTATCTATATGTGCCTTGATCAACAGACTGACCGCAACGTGAAGCTTACATCGATGACGTAGTCATCAAGTTCAAGACATCCGATGAGCTTATCGCCGACCTCAAAGAAACGTTCGCCAATCTGAAAAAGTACGAATGGAAGTTGAACCCTTCAAAGTGCATCTTTGGAGTTCCATCCGGTATACTGCTGGGCTACATTGTCAGCGCTCGTGGTATTGAACCCAACCCTAACAAGGTCTCTGCCATCACCAACATGAAATGGCCAACATGCATTAAGGATATACAGAAACTTACAGGCTACATGGCTGCTTTAAGCCGCTTCATATCGCGCCTTGGTGAAAAAGGGCTTCCATTCTTCAAACTTCTCAAGGCCTCTGAGCATTTTTCCTAGTTGGATGAGGCAGATACAGCTTTTGAGCAGCTCAAGTTGTTCCTAACAAAGCCTTCGATCATGATGGTGCCATGGCCAGATGAAACTCTCCTGATATACATTGCCGCTACTTCCCGTGTCGTCAGCACCACCATCGTAGTCGAATGCGAGGAGGCCGGGCACGCCTATAAGGTGCAACGCCCGGTATACTTCATCAGTGAGGTCCTTAACGAGCCCAAAACTCGTTATCCTCAAGTCCAAAAGCTGCCATATGCCATTCTGACTACTTCGCGCAAGCTCTGTCACTACTTTGAGTATTACAAGATTGTCGTGGTCACCGAGTTCCCTCTTGGGGAGATCCTCCGCAACAAAGAGGCCAACGGATGTATCATCAAGTGGGCTATCGAGCTCGGCACCTACTCAATTGAATTCAGAAGTAGGCCTACAATCAAGTCTCAGGCGCTCATGGATTTCATCGCTGAGTGGACCGAGATCCAAGAGCCTATCACCGCCACTTGCCCTGAGCACTAGGTGATGTACTTCGACGGTGCCCTTAACATCAACGGTGCTGGCATGGGCATTCTATTTATTACACCAACCAAGGATAAGCTCCGATACATTCTTCGGATACACTTTCCTGCCTCCAACAACGCCGCCAAGTATGAAGCATGTCTCCATGGACTCCGTATAGCCATTGAGCTCAGCGTCAAATGCCTCATGGTATACGGGGACTCCGCGCTGGTCATCAACCAGCTTAACAAAGACTGGTCTTGCTCTAGTGAGAAGATGGATGCATATTGCACCAAAATCAGGAAGTTTGAAGGAAAATTCTACGGCATTGAGTACAATCACGTGGTACACGACCAAAATCAGCTCGCCGACCACTTATCCAAGTTGGGATCTTCTCGCGCCGTGATCCCGCCGGGGGTCTTCATTCAGGATCTCCTAGCGCCATCCATCAAGGAAGATAAGGAAGTTCAAGAAGTTCCCCTCACCGAGCAGCTGGTGCTTATAGTACCTTCGCCGGCCACCGATTGGAGAGAGCAATTCATCAAGTACCTCACCAACGCTGAGGTACCCATCGACAAGACTGTATCCGAACGCCTAATTCATCGAAGCAAGCATTACGTGCTGGTGGACGGCAACTTGATGAGGAAAAGTGCCAAGGAAGGGATACTATAGAAATGCGTCACCCAAGAAGAGCGAGTGAAGCTACTTCTCAAAATTCACTCTGGTTCCTGCGGCAACCACGCGTCCTTGAGAACACTGATCGGCATGGCTTTTCGAGCTAGATTCTATTGGCCCACAGCCATCTCCGATGCAGAAGACCTCGTTCGACGTTGTGAAGGATGCCAATTTTTCGCCAAGCAAATACATGTGCCGACGCAAGAGCTACAAACCATCCTAGCTTCCTGGCCCTTCACATGCTGGGGACTGGATATGATCGGACCTTTCAAGCCAGCGCCAGGTGGTTTCCGGTACGTGTATGTCGCCATCGACAAGTTTTCCAAGTGGATTGAGTACAAACCGCTCGTCTCAGCTACTGCAAAGAAAGCGGTCGAGCTCTTCAAAGATATCATCCACAGATTTGGTCTCCCGAATAGCATCATCACCGACCTCGGAACTACATTTACTGGCCATCACTTCTGGGACTTCTGTGAAGACCGTTGCATCTCCATCAAATATGTCTCCGTTGCCCATCCTAGAGCCAATGGCTAGGTCGAATGAGCGAACGTCATGATCCTTGACGCCCTCAAAAAGCAACTATATCAGAAACAAGAAAAGCACCCGGGCAGATGGCTCAAGGAGCTACCAGCTATAGTCTGGGGACTGCGTACTCAGGCTAGTCGTAGCACCGGTGTGACTTCATACTTCTTGGTCTACGGCTCAGAAGCCATACTACCAGCAGACATTGCCTTCCGAGCACCTAGAGTGGAAAACTATGATGAAGAGTAGGCCGCAGCTGTTCGGACAGAAGACGTCGATAGGGCCAAGGAAGAACGCCTAATCACCTACGTCCGCACAGCCAAATATCTAGAAGGCTTGCGGAGGTACTACAACCGAAACATCAAAGGTCGTTCATTTGCCGTTGATCAGCGATCTCGTTCTCCGCAGAAAACAAAAAACTAAAGGGATGCACAAGCTCTCTTCCCCTTGGGAAGGGCCTTACGTCGTCAAAGAGGTTACCCGACCAGGGTCTCATCACCTAAGTGACTTAGAAGGAATCAATGTTCCCAACTCGTGGCACATCGAACACCTTATACGTTTCTATCCTTGAAACGCTCCAAATATGTACTCTCCACTTTTATGTTGAATAAAGTTTTGGTCTCCATAACTTGTCTCCATTTTGTCTCTATTGTGGTTTAACATCCACTCACGGTCGTCGAGCTCTATGCTACTTCATAACGAACTCCAATACGAAATCGCCATAACTGCGTCGACCATGTTTCTCCAAATCTCCAACGTTATCGCCGAATCGTTTTCTCCAAAATTGCCGAACGATTTCTCCAAAATCGTCGAACGATTTCTCCAAAACGCCGATGCATTATCGCTAGAAAATCGCCAAACATGTTTTCTCCAAATTGCCGAACACATTTTTCTCCAAAACGCCGAATATGTTTCCTCCAACTCACCAATGTATTTTGCCACACATTCTCTCCAAAAACGCCGAACACTTTACTCCAAATCTACAAAAAGATTTCGCCGATCGGTGAGCAGCATACATTCTTTTCTGTTCTCTTCGAAGAAGACCCAGTCTCCGATCTCTCCCTGCATGTGCCACGGGCTCTGCGCTCTGTGTTATGGGTGGTCGGCTGTGGTTCCTTGGTCATGCTTGTTTATCCTACATGTCTACGGGCTCCACGCTCGACATTATGGACTATGGGCTAGCTAAGGCCGAGAGCTCAGCACAGAATTAATTGCTTGGACGTCGCATATATTACCTATATCTCCAAGTTCTTTCAACAACCACCGAGCAATACATGTTCTGCTCTATTCTCTATGGAGAAGACCCAGCCTCTGATCTCTCCCTACACGTGCTACGGGCTCCGCGCTCTATGTTATGGGTGGTCGGCTACGGTTCCTTGGTCACACCTGTTCTTCCTACACGTGCACGGGCTCCACGCTCGACGTTATGGATTATGGGCTAGCTGAGGCCATAGGGGTCAGTAGCAAACTAACTGCTCGAACTCTACTTATACTCTGTCTAAGATTTTTTCGTCGACATACAAGCAAACTGCATGCACATGCACCTTATAACATTTATCGCATACATAAGTGTTTTTGCGCCTTCGCGCGTTTTAACTACACTATCTAGAAATTATAGATGATAATCTCTGAGCAGATCACTGTGCTCCGCCATCACTGTCCGTCTCGCCAAACATATCTATATCGCCAGCGAGCTTCTTCGTTGCGTCTTCCACCTCATCTTCTAGCTGCTGGGTCTCCGCATCGCTCAGTCCTTCGGTGAACCCACCACCTATCGACTGAAGGTCGATGGTTGGGTAATGGGACTAAACCACTGTGAGGATGTGAGCAGCAATGGACACAATGGCATCGTGGGTGAAGCTCTTGAAGTTCTCCCACGCTGCTTTGCACCTCTAGATGATGGTGTCCGAACGTTGCCGCCTACTGTCGGGCTGAGTAGCCATTTCCAGGTGGACGCAGTCAAGCACTGACTGAATTGCGGTGACTACAGCATCGAAGTTCTCCCTTTGGGGCTTGGCCTCTTACACCAGCATGTCAAACTATGCCTTGGCTTTGTGACGGTAGCCTGCAAGCATTACAATGTTCTATCATACAAGGAAGCTACTTCAACAGTAATTTCAACCAGGAGGAATTCACCTTTGAGCTCCTCGGCTAGTTTGTCTGGCCGCTCTATTTCTTTCGCCTTCTCCTGGCGAATTTGTTCGATGGCCTGGCGCAGTTGGCCGAGCTCAACATCTTGCTCTACAAGCAAAACAGTTATCACCAAGAATATGGTTGTTCACCAATGCAAAAGTACATTCGCTGATATACCGTACCTGCTTTCTGCTCGGATACACTTTTAAGCTGTTCGATTTTCAGTTCCAACTGCTCAGAGGCAGTCTTCAGTTGGCCAAAGACAACAACCAGTTGCTCGGACTGGCTCTGCACATGCTCGGACACAACCGCTAGTTTTTCGGCTAGGACCCCCTTTTGGTATTCCAGGTCCCGCGCATTGGACTCTACAAGGTCTCGTTCGTGTTGGGCTCTCTGGATGTTTCTCTCTGAGAGGTTCATCGCCTCTTTGAGTTTTTCATTCTCTTCAGCAAGGGGCTCCATTCGCTTTATCAGCTGGCGGCGCTGCTCGGCAATCCGAGTTATCTCCTGTGAATGCACAATGCCAATGTTGAAATCCAATTCCTAACATCAAAGAGGAGCACTCCAGATGCAGTACTAACCTTGATCTGTTTCATCACCCCGGTGAGGGAGGTCTCTAGCCTCCTAAACTCCCTGGTGGTGTCCTCCTCTTCAACAATTACTATATCGTCGCCACGCTTTTGAAGGATCCATACAGATTGGGGTTGAGGTTCATCACGCTCGATCTCCTCCACCTCGTCCTCCTCTGTTGTAGCTGGAGGCACCACCTAGGGGCTCGGTGGTCGGATAGCGGGTCTGACCATGCCCTCCAAAAAATCGGGGAGTACCATCCGCTCCTTCGGCACCGCCAGATTTTCTGCTTCAGATTCTGCCATTGCCGAGGGTGCAGCTGCCGACTCGTTCATCATCATCGATAACCGTTCGCTGCCGCCAAGTCTGCCAAAGGCAGCAACTGGCTCCTCCGTGTGCTGCCAAGCACATGGGGACTCTAGGATGGGGTTCACCGACATTTCCCCCGCCCGGGGCCAACCTTTGGCTGTTGCTCAGTCTGAATGGGTAGGGCTAGATCCGTCGTTCGCCTTGCACTACATCCAATAAGTTGGTCAGCCACCATAGAAGTTAAGAAACTACAGCAATGAAACTCCAAGACAAGGACACTTATGGTTTGGTCTGATGGTTCAATTTCTTGAACCAGCAATGCTTGCCCGAGCCCCTAGGCGCAGCCATGGGGTCGACTCTCGTTCTCTGCGGGGGAGGTCTCGGCTCCCCTTCGGTCGACCTCTGTTCTGCCTGCCGCTCTAGGGCCCTCTCTGCCTGTAGCTCTGGGTTCGCCTCTGCCTGTTGCTTAGGGACTTCCGTCGTGTGCCCCGCGGGGAGTCCCGTTGTCTGCTATGTGGGAACTACCCCTGCATGCTGCTCGGGGATTTCCCTCATCTAGGGTTTAGGGACTTCTTTGCCTCTCCCTGATTGATTCACCGCACGTGTGCTGCGTGGAGGCTCCTTCGTGCCCGGCGGAGGGGCCATCAAAACTTCATCGTCATCAGACCAATCGAACACCAGGGTCCTTCACGATTGAGTGGTCTAATCATCGCTAAGCGAGATGCCGCCTAGTTTGCGGGGAGCAGCAGCCCCCATCTTCCTCTTCTTCTAGGCCGACTCATCTACCGCCGGTCTCTTCCCCCAGGTTTTCTCTGACACCAGGGGAGGACTCTCCATCCGACCAACATCCATATCTCTGAAATTCAAAGAAACAACAACAGAGCTCTCTTCAGGTTGAGCCAGTGGTCATGCATCCACCGCCGACGGCCAATCGCCTCTCGGCACACCCGAGAAGTATATCGCTCTATCCTGTGAATGGATCTTTGCATCAGTGAATCAGACTATTGTTCGACAACAACAAAAGGGAAATCTTCTCGGAAACACACAGTTGGGATATTTACCTGAGGAGGCAGATTCTTGTAGTTAAAGGGCTTTGTGTACCCTGACATGCAGAATGAGGCAAGCAGAGCGAACAACTCTGCAGTCTGCTCTTCAACAACATTCCTTGATAGTTTCTCTGGCCTCTCCCAGGTACCGTCGGTCTCCCCTTTGAACTTGAAGTCTGGGTGCACTCTCTCCTTATAGGACTGAACATGGCGCACTATGAAACTCGCCGCTACCAATCCACCATTGGTCCTCATGCCCTTTATTAAGCCGAGGAGTTCCTTCACTTGCTCCATATCATTGCTGCTCGGCATCTCTGACCAACTTCTCTAGCTTTCTGGGATGTGGTCGGCGTCACAGCGGACTGCAGGGTGGCTTTGTTTCATGTAGAACCACATGGCGTTCCACCCCTTCAGCGATGTGTTCAGTGGCATAGTAAGGTATTTGCCCACCATCCCATTACGTAACTGAAGGTACACCCCACCAACCACCTTAGAACCAGCGCCGCCTCTCTTCTTCAGCCAGAATAGGTGACGGAAGAGATTGAAGTGGGGTAGGATTCTGAGGTATGCCTCACAGAAATGGATGAAGATTGAGATGTGCAAAATGGTATTGGGGTGGAGGTTGCAAGACTAACCACCTAGAGCTCCAATAGATCCCTCAGAAATGGATGAACAGGAAATCCTAAACCGCGCTAGAAATGATCTTCGAATACCACTGCTTCATCAGTATGAGGTGTTGGGAATGATTCACCAAGGGACAGCCGCCAACCGGCGGTGGCACGATCAGGGAGAACACCGGCTTCCACAGCTTCACCTCTCCTATTCATGACGGCACCCACTCCTCGTCACATAGGGCCCCGGCGCTCATCTTCTTAGGGCTAGTCTTTTTTGGTTTCGCAACTCCCTTCTTCGGCACCATCTCCTAGATCTGATTAGGGTTTGGCGGTGGAGGCGAATGTGGTGGTGAATTCAGAGATGTGAGAGATGAGGAGGAAGATGAAGTGGAAAAGGTGGAAATGGGGTATGCGGCGGCGCAGTTATAAAGCACTTTCCCCACATTTTCACATCCAAGGGTTTTTGGGGAACCGTTCCCGCGATCTGCGTCGCTCCGAATTTTCTGAAGCGGCATATGGGCCGTTACCTAGGCTTCTATGCAACTACAGCCCATGTCGCTCATTTATCATCGCCACCGGTTGTTATCCGACAAATAATCACCGACTTCTCTGCCATTTAATGAGGCTCAGTAACCGTTACTGTATAGCCATCCCTCTAGTTTTTTCTCCATGGTTGGATTCCTCCAATATCTCCGCTGGCTGCTCGGGGACTGGCTGCCTGCTCGGCTGGTCTTTTCACTATTTCTTTGTTTCTGACCCTAGCAGCACGTGACTTCGTCACCTACTATTAGGCTCAGGGACTAAGTGGGCACACTTCACCTTGCGGTGAATGTGCTTTTTGGGTCTACGCCCGGGGACTGGCTGCCTGCTCGGCTAGTTTTCTATTCTTCTGCTTTGGAACCTAGCACCACATGACTATGTCATCTACTGTCAGGCTTGGGGACTAAGTGGGCACACTTCACCTCGTGATGAATGTGCTTACTTTTTTCTAGAAGACTCCGCGCTCCTTGAGGCTAAAAAATATTATCTCTTCCTCTCGTGATCAAACTCTAAGTGGGCACACTTGGTCCACTATGAGGAAATTTTTGATTTTGAACTTGAGCTCCTTACACCCTTATGGCAAGCCATGTTTGGATCATACTGCTCAGCTATGGTTCATGCTACTCGACAACTGCTCGCAACTGCTCGACAACTCATCATGGTGGTTGGGTCACGATTTTTGCTGCTCAGCTTTGCACGCACCAGCTTGGACAAGCACAAAACAGCATTACACAATGAGTACAAGGTGCTCGGGGACTAGCTATGGGGGTATGACCCTGGATACCCATGGTAGACCACATGGGTTGTGCCCCTAGGGGCGGCCCAACCCACAAGACAAAGCCTTGCAGGGCATGACTCTGGTCGGCGCCCTCCACAAGACATCTGGAAGATATCCCAAAGATACTATGAGATCTGGTAGGATATTTATGATCCCAAGATTCCTATAATCACTTATTACTTTCCAGTTATCTCTTAGATCTAACCGACTTGTAACCTTGCTCCCCGAACTATATAAGGCGGGCAGGGACCCCCTCCAAACACACGCAATATTATACGATAGCTAATACAAATCAACAGACCACAGGAGTAAGGTATTACATCGTACTGATGGCCTGAACCTATCTAACTCGTGTGTCTCTGTTGCCTTCTTGTTCTTAATCTCACGCTCCTCTACCGATCAATCTACCTTCATGGGATACCCCTTGGAGAACTGCCAACGATATTCTATCAATACCAATCCCGTTCTTGTACGAAAGAAGAGTGAGAAATGGAGAATGTGTGTTGACTATATGGGTATCAACAAAGCATGCCCAAAGGATCCGTTTCCTTTGCCACGCATAGACCAGATAGTTGACTCTACCTCAGGGTGTGAAACCCCCTGCTTCCTTGATGCGTACTCTTGTTACCATCAAATTGTGATGAAAGGATCCGACCAGCTCATGATATCTTTCATCACCCCCTTCGGATCATTCTGCTATGTCACAATACCATTCGGTCTGAAGAACGCTAGGGCTACATACCAGCGTTGTATGCTCAAGTGCTTTGGGAACCTCATCGGGCAAACCATTGAGGCCTACGTTGACGACATCGTGGTCAAATCCAAATGGTCTGACCACCTCGTAGCCGATCTTGAGCAGACCTTTGCAAAATTTCGAGCGAACGGCATCAAACTCAATCCTGAGAAGTGTGTTTTCAGGGTCTCGAGGGGCATGCTACTTGGTTTCATCATCTCCAAGCGTGGCATCGAAGCCAACCTAGAGAAGATCTCAGCCATCATGAGGATGGGCCCGATTCAAAACATAAAGGGGGTACAGCGGGTTATGGGGTGCCTCGCCATGCTCAGCCGCTTCATCTCACACCTCGGCGAACGAGGTCTCCCCCTTTATCAACTTCTGAAGAAGGCCGGTCACTTTGAATGGACTTTCAAGGCCTAGGAAGCACTTGACATGGTTAAGCAGCTCCTAACAAAGGCCTCGATCTAGGTTCCTCCCACCGAGGGAGAACCCCTTCTGCTATACATTGTGGCCACCACACAAGTGGTCAGCGCGGCCCTAGTTGTAGAGCGGGAGGAAGAGGGGCACACCCTTAAAGTACAGTGCCCTATGTACTTCATCAGCGAGGTCCTATCCAACTCAAAGACCCGTTACCCCCAAATCTAGAAGCTTATGTACGCTATCCTCATCACTAGGAGGAAGCTACGCCACTACTTTGAGTCACATCCAGTGATGGTCGTGACGTCCTTCCCCCTCAGTGAGGTCGTCCAAAACCAGGACGCCATGGGAAGAACCGCAAAATGGGCGCTTGAGCTAATGGGTCAGGGCATTGCGTATGCCTCCTGAACAACCATCAAGTCCTAGGTGTTGGCTAGTTTCATTGTGGAATGGACCGAGGTCCAAATGCCACCGGTGGGCGTCGATCAAGAGTACTGGACAATGTACTTTAATGGATCGCTAATGAAGAAGGGCACCGACGTAGGGCTGGTCTTCGTATCGCCCCTTGGGGTACGCATGAGGTACATGGTCCATCTCCATTTCCCCTCCTCCAACAATGTGGCCGAATATGAGGCGCTCGTCAACGGCCTACGCATTGCTATCGAGCTGGGTGTCCGACGCCTCGACGTTTGTGGAGATTCCTAGCTAGTCGTCGACCAGGTCATGAAGGAGTCAAACTACCACGACATCAAGATGACCACGTACTGCCAAGAAGTCCACCAATTGGAGGACAAGTTCGACGGCCTCGAACTCAATCACATCCTGAGGCGCCTCAATGAAGCGGCCGACGCGCTTGCAAAAGCAGCATCCAGCCGAGAGCCAGTGCCAATGGGCATCTTTGCCAGCGACCAGCACAAGCCCTCAGTTCGCTATGAGGGGTTAGAACAAGGCAATGACAGTCTATCCAATCCTAGCCCGGGGGGTAGACCAACCATCGGCTACATCTGGCCTCGAAGTCATGGAGCTCGAATAGGACCCAACGATAGAGCCCGACCCTCTGGTCGACTAGAGGATGCTCTACCTCAACTACCTCCTCTATGACACACTACCGACAGATAGGACGGAGGCTCGACGGCTCACACATCACGCCAAGTCCTTTGTTCTTGTGGAGGGCGAACTCTACAAGCGAAGCCACAATGGGATCCTACAGCGCTGCATCCCTTTCGAATAGGGGAAGCATTTGCTGAGCGATATCCATAGTGGGGTCTACAGTCACCATGCCACGCATAGAACCTTGGTTGGAAACGCATTTCGACAGGGATTCTACTGGCCTACCACGGTAGCCAACACCAAGCAAATCATACGCACCTACAAAGGGTGCCAGTACTACACTCGGCAGACTCACCTATAGGCCCAAGTGCTCCAAACGATCCCCATCACCTAGCCGTTCGTAGTCTAGGGACTCGATCTGGTTGGACCACTAAAAAAGGCGCCTGAGGGACCCACTTGCTTGTCACCATAGACAAGTTTACCAAGTGGATAGAAGCTCGGCCGATCTCCGTGATCAAATTCGAGTAGGCCGTGCTATTCTTCCTCGACATCATCCATCGCTTTGGAGTCCTAAACTCCATCATCACGGACAATGGCACACAATTCACTAAAAAGAAGTTCCTTTGATTCTGCGATGAATACCACATCCAGGTTGATTGGGCTGCCATCGCGCATCCCCGAACGAACGAGCAGGTTGAGTGCGCAAATGGCACGATCCTATAGGGCCTCAAGCCTAGGATCTTCAACCGGTTGAACAAATTTGGCATGCGCTGGGTCACCAAACTACCTTTGGTACTCTGGAGCCTGAGGACAACTCCCAGTCAAACCACCGGCTACAAGCCTTTCTTCATGGTGTATGGTTCCGAGGCCGTCCTCCTAACCGACCTCAACTATGGAGCGCCAAGGATCAGAGCATACAACAAACAGGGAGCCAAGACATCCCACGAGGATGCCATGGACCAGCTGGACGAAGTGTGCGACGTTGCCCTCCTCCGCTCAACCAAGTATCAATAGGCGTTACGACGGTACCATAGCCGACGAGTGCGGGGCCGAGCCTTCAACGTCGGGACCTGATCCTCCACCTCATACAGAGTAACAAGGACCGCCACAAGCTCTCTCCACCGTGGGAGGGACCGTACGTGGTCGCAGAGGTACTCCGGCCAGTGTAACACCCTAAAATTTGCCTCTTTTGAAATAGAGTTAAAATGATTTAAGATGGAATTTTTGTGCACATGAAATATAGGAAATAAAATTTTTCATTAAATTAAAATACATCATAAGGTAGCAACATGTTTGAGCATACATGCCATTGCATTTGATTTCATTGGTTGAGTGGTTGAAAAGTCAAAATAGTTAAAATGCTCTTGAAAATGAAATTAAAAATGGCTTTGAAATAAAAGAAAAGAAAGAAAAGGAAATTAGAAAAATAAAAGAATTTAAAAAGTTATTCTCGAAAAACTTACCTAAAATTGGTTCATTTATGTTTGAACTAAAAAGTGTATTTTGAATCGTATTTATACTCGGTTTGGTTCATATTTGAAATTGTTTTGAATTAAGAAAAGAAAAAGATTTGGAAAAAGAAGGAAAAACTCCATTCTCATTTCTGGCCCGAAGGCCCACTGTTTTTTTTTCGGCCCTTTCCTTCCTCCTCTTCACCGGCCCACCTCGTCGCCTGGCCCAGCTCGCGCCTCCCCTCCCTCCTTCTGGCCTCCCATGCACCAGCCCAGCTAGGCGGCCCGCTTCGCGCGCACGCCCACGTGGCCTAGCTCGGCGCTGCAGCCGCTTCGGCCTTCAGTGCCCATGCCCGCTCACCGCCTCCTTTTCCCTCACTGCCTCACGGGTCCCGCCCAGTCAGCCGGTGATGCGGTCAACCGCGACCCGCCGCGCACTTTTGCGCTTTAGCCCTTCGGTTTTCTCATAATCAACCCGCGGTACTCATCAGTTCAAAAGAATTCTTATTCAGTCCCGTTTTCTTCCAATTTAGCCCCTGTATTTCTAAGTAATAGTGCCCGCAGTCCAAGAACACGTTACAGTACGGTTTTATTCAAATTTAAGTTTGTTTTATTTACAAGAATGCCACTGGAACCTTATTTCATGCGTAACTTTTGCGTTTTAAGTCCGATTTGACCCGCTCAAATTGCGTTAGAACCTTATTTATGTTTTCTACATGTTTATAGTACTATTAGGCATGTTTTTAATATCTAAAATTTATGGGTAGATTTAATCTATTATTTAACTATAGGAAAACTTGTTTAAATCATAACTTATTCATTTTAACTCCGAAATAGTACGTTCAAGTTGCGTTAGATTCGTAGCGACGAGATCTACACGTTAATAACAGTGTTTACTATATTACTATTTCATAAAAATCATGGTTTAAATCATATCTTGATTAATGATTATGCAACTGGGTTTTATACATAAAATATGATTTGTTTTACTTTTATTTTATAATTTAAATCTAAAATTGACTTAATTTAATCTATATTATTTATAAAATATCTTTTATATATGAATTCATATGGTTAAATAAATGAAGCCTATAATTTTCTTTTCCACGTATTAAGCAAATCTCTCGGTAGTTGTAACTTTTCAATCGTAGCTCCGATTAGAGTGCTTCTCGCGACTGTGTGTTCGTAGTGATGCGTAGAATCGTATTTCAATCTCTTTTACTTATTTATGATTGGTGTACTGTTCTGATATAGATGCAATTGTATGCTATGCATGTATGTGTATGGATGTTTGTATGGTGTTCTATGATTACGTCCAGTCGGTGAGATATACATGGTGATCCAGAGGAAGAAGAAGGACGTGAAGATTAAAGCTTACCGAAGGATTGGTGTGTAAGGCAAGTATAGCATGGGACCATCCTTGTTACCTATTCACATTTAATCACTTAATTCATATTGCATGTGTCTACCTTGTTGCCAATAAGGATATCCTAGATATTTGATATCTTGTACCTTGATACATTTGGGATATTGCATTGGGTAGTTTTTGCTAGTGCTTAACTAAACCATGATCTTGTAACTTGACTAATGGTATATGCAATAAATATTAAAACATGACTTTTTAGTAACATGGAAACAGGGGGTTGGAGTGTTTAGCTACTTTCTAAATGCTTCAGATTCCTCTCCCTAAGGACTTATCTGTAAGCGATCATCCGGGACTTATAGTACAGTTGTGAGGGCTATATGGCTCTGGCTTTAGCTCAGTATGAGGACCTTTTCTAGCTTGTTAGTGGTTACCTTTATGGTGCACGAGGGTATGTTTCCTTTACTGCTAGGGTGTGTGTACCGTGCTGTGATGCCCACGCGTGCCACTCTTGGAGATGGGCCACATACGCCTAGCGGCCCTAACTTGTTAGACGGACCTTTGAAAGGCTTTATAGTGAACCCTGCTGACCTTCCTTGGTAGTGGGTTAATAGGCTGATCACCTTGGGCGAAAGGGTAAATCATGACTCACAGTGAAAGTGTACAAACTCTGTAGAGTGTAAAACTGTTATAACAGCCGTGCTCATGGTCACGAGCGGCCTTGGACCCTTATGGAATAGAGATGATCACTAATGGATAATGGTACTAATGATTAATTGTTTATGTTATACATTATTCATGTTTACCTGATCATGTGTTTATGGGAGTGATAAATTCTTTGCCACATAGTTGCTTAAAAAGATGACCTATTAAAGCTAATCGCAGTTAAACCAGTGTCAGCCTTTTAAGCCTCATGAACCCCATGATATAATTGTTAAGTACGACATGTACTTACGCTTGTTTTACTTTTCTATACTTTGGATAAAAATCCCGGATGGGTACCAGATTGCTGGTTTGGAGGAGTTAGGCTTATGGTCAACCAGTTAGACGTCCCTATGGATTTGGAGTCTTCGCCAGAAGATTGGAGTCAACTTTCCGCTGTCTTTACTCTAAGGTTATATTCTTTTTTACTAATATGTTATGTAATAAGTATTGTCTCTTGATATTACCCTTATTTGTGGCTATATGTGAGATTTGACTTCATGGGCTCACATATAGTGTGTATCTGGTTTTGTCTTTAAAACCAGGTGCTACAGCCAGGCGCCTACAAGTTGAAAACCATCGACGGTAAGGTCATCACCAATGCCTGGAACATCGAGCAGCTACGTCGCTTTTTCCCCTAATAAATGCACACTTTTTACTTATCGTTTTTGTTATCAAAACTCCCCAATCTTTCATGACATCCAATGTCAAGAAATAGTAGGGGGTCGGGCCTCACTCGGGGGCTAATATGAGAACATTTATCCTACAAAAATTCTCTGTGCCCACCCTCTTTTCTCACGTTAAGTCCTAAAAGCTAAGTTTTTTGGAACAAGCTCTGAGTAAAACTGGGCGGACTGCGAGACACCTATGCCCCAGCGGCTACGGTGCCTTCGCTCACCAGCGTGATCAGAGCTAGTTCAGCCGCACTCCGAGCCTTTATGACCTTAACTATGGGAAGGGTTGGAATGCACTAAACCTCTTTTGCGAAAAGAGGGAGAAAAGCTAAAAGGTTGTTTACTATAACAAAGAGCTTGTCCATTTTGCACAAATCCAATGCTTGGCTTATCCACCAAACTAAATTATGGCGCGGGATGTTCTCATCCTCTGTTTCCGCTGGGAAATCTTGTCTCAATAGGTAACACGAGTCGATCGGATGGCTTGACCACTAGCGAGAAACGGATAAGGAACAAGTAGGATCACGCTCATATCCGAGGAGGTTTTCCAAACCTATCACTCTTACCATCGAGGTAAAACCGGCGCCCAGGTCTATCAGACGGCTCAAGACCGCGGCCAAAAGATAAGCATCCTCACTTGCTTACTTTACATATTAAATTGATTACCGAGCCTCCAACCCCAGCTACAGTAGAGGGTTGGAAATTGCTCAGGGGCAGGTGAGGGTGTCTATTCGCTAGACATTCTCTTTGCCCGGCCCCTCCTTACGTTTAAAAAACTGGAGGCACGGTGTGTAGGTGCAAACTTTGAGTAAGCCAGGTCGGACCGCTAGGACCCTACGCCCCAGCAGCTACAGCGTTTTTGTCCACTGACGCGACTAGAGTCTTTGTCTATGCACTCCAAACCTTAACCTCCACCTTCTCGGGAATGATTTGGAGGGGCCTACCTATAGAATCTCCATCAAGGAGAGGCTGTCAGGTCGCCCAAATCGATCGAACGGCTCAGGCCGCTACCTACAGACAGATATAGAAGAATGGGAGGCTCATGCAGGTTATGCTAGACGTCGGACCCAAACCCCGCACAGACATACCTGGTAAAGAGCTCCCAGAACCCATCATGTGTGCCATCGAGGTAACATTACTGACCCCCGCTATTTCTTCATATAATCATTCATACACTTATCTGATACATCCAAGCATCGCATATGCGATTACTGCATCACAACACTTCGTGTCGCATCACGAAGCGGTAGTCGTCTCATTCGATATGAATGGCAACCGATCGAGGTTCGAAGGTCGACCCACGAAGGGCTCAAGGCCGCCTCATGTCAAATAGAGCCAAGGGTGAAAAAGCGAGATGAGCCCCAGCGGCCTTGCCCGACACCGCTCAGAAGCGGACAGGGACATCTCGACCTTTCTCATTTGATTCTAACCTTGAGCCAAGCTCACAGAATCTCCATCGAGGAGAGCCAACGGGCCACCCGAGCCTATCGAACGGCTCAGGCATCTACCGGGCGATGGGTTAAAAAGTAGTGGAATGCCACATGAGGGCTCTACTGACCCCGTTAGTGGATGACGGACCTGGATTCCACTCGAACATGCCCGTTAGCGAGTTCGCCGAGCGTGACACTCGAGCCATCAAGGCAAGTGTCGTTAGCTCAGCCCTTCTGGTTGTGGAAACCAAAGATGGGGTGAAGCATGAATCATGGCCGACCCCTACCAAACCTCATGGGGCTTGGGGGCTCGGACCGGCCGATCATAGATCGAAAGACTAAGGGTCGAAGGCCGGTGGGCCTGAGGCCACCTCGTGTCAAACGAAGTGCCAGGGGGAAAAAGCAGATGAGCCTCAGCGGCCTATGCCTGTCCCGCTTAGAAGCAAACGAGGTCATCTCAAACTTCTCGTTCGATCCTAGCCTCTAGCCGAGCCCATAGAATCCCCATTGAGGGGGAATCTATTGGAAGGCGGGTTAAGAAGCAACGGAATACCCCATGAGGGCTTTACCGACCCCATCACAAGCGATGGGACCGGATTCGATTCGAACATGCCCATTAGCAAGCTCACCGAGCACGTCACTCGAGCCACCAAGGCAAGTAATGCTAACTCAACCCCTCTAGTTGCGGAAACTATGGACGGGGCGACAGTCACAAAAACGAGCCGACCCTTGATCCAATCCCTGCCACACGCGAGGGCTCGAGGAAGGTTGGACTTGCAAGAAGACCTAACACATGGTCGCAGAATGATAGCTAAGATCCTAGGAAGAGGGTACGTGCAAATACAAGAGATGCATTCTCCTAAATTTCGCTATCCTCCCCTCGATTTTCAGTGACATCCGACCCCAGCAACGGCGAGGGGTCAGACCTCACTTGGGGGCTGATAAAGGTATAAGTACACCTTTTCTGAAACAGTCGCTGCGTCAGACCTCTTCTTCATGCTAAGCCTAGTGGCAAGGTTTGTGGAAACGAATATTGATCATGTCTGGCTGGACTACAAAACACCTACGCCTCGGCGGCTATGGTGTCTTTGCTCACCAACATGGTTGAAGTTCTCCCCTTACACCTTGGGTCCCATGGTCTTAACGAATGGAAGGGTCGGAATACGTGAGCCTTCTCTTTTCGCATACAAAAAGGGAAGGAAACAAATTCAATCAAACAAAACAAAATAACAAAGTTACGAATTTATTATTATGATATGAAAGGATCAGCAATTGTCCATAGAATACAATGACGTTCATCCGAGATCAGCCAACCTAACTGACTAACTATCCCTTCCGGGGGAGAACTATGTCTTCAACTCTTGGGTGATCCCAGAGCGAAGAGCTTCCCTCTCGAGCTAGCGCCAGGTACGAGGTGCTCTCCTACATGTTCTGCATGGATACTCTGATTAACACTGAAAGAGATGTGGAGCTGCTGAGGTCTAAAGGGCTCGTCAAAAAATTGTTGAGCAGCGACAAGGCATTGCGAAGATGGTTAATAGCATAGGCTGTGAAGCACTAATGAGCCCATTTGGGCTGGGAGATGTGCAACGCTCCGTAAGATCAGAGACGGTAGGGGAGGCTTGAGCGCCCCCCCCCCCTCCTGGGGGATGTGCAACGCTTCGTAAGATCAGCGACGGTGCTCTCCTACATGTTCTGCATGGATACTCTGATTAACACTGAAAGAGATGTGGAGCTACTGAGGTCTAAAGGGCTCGTCAAAAAATTGTTGAGCAGCGACAAGGCATTGCGAAGATGGTTAATAGCTTAGGCTGTGAAGCACTAATGAGCTCATTTGGGCTGGGGGATGTGCAATGCTCCGTAAGATCAGCGATGTGGAGCTGCTGAGGTCTAAAGGACTCGTCAAAAAATTGTTGAGCAGCGACAAGGCATTGCGAAGATGGTTAATAGCATAGGCTGTGAAGCACTAATGAGCCCATTTGGGCTGGGGGATGTGCAACGTTCCGTAAGATCAGCGACGGTGCTCTCCTACATGTTCTGCATGGATACTCATTAACACTGAGCTCCACATCTCTTTCAGTGTTAATCAGAGTATCCATGCAGAACTACTCATTAGTGCTTCATAGCCTATGCTATTAACCATCTTCGCAATGCCTTGTCGCTGCTCAACAATTTTTTGACGAGCCCTTTAGACCTCAGCAGCTCCGCATCTCTTTCGGTGTTAATCAGAGTATCCATGCAGAATATGTGGAGAGCACCTCGTATCTGGCGCCTGGATGCAATATGCTTGTTGTAGGCTTCTTCATTAGGCTTGTTTATGTCGAAACATACAGCGAGTGATATTTTCACCGAGTATGGTGGAAGTCTAATGATGTGATCTGCAGTTATTGAACCTTTTATCCTTTATTTCTACTCCCTCCGTTACCTTTTATTGGGTGTACCATGATTTTTCATTTTTGACGATATGTTGGGCGCGGGATACCTTCTGAGGCGGGACAGCACGAAGAGGAGCCGCGGCATTTACTCTTACGCATCCAATCGTGTTCATGCATGCCAAGGCAAACCAAACAGCTGGCGCATGCTTATTAATGTAGCCAATCGTGATGCATGCCTGCGGAGAGAAACAACTCGTTTAGACTGGGGCTACGAATCAGTATTCGGTATTGTATCACTTTCATTTATATTTGATAATTATTGTCTAATCATGATTTAACTAGGCTTAAAAGATTCGTCTCGTAATTTACAATCAAACTATATAATTAGTTATTTTTTTATCTATATTTAATACTCCATACATATATCCAAAGATTTAATGTGATGGAAGAGAGTAAAAAAACTTGCAATCTAAACTAGGCCTAAGGGGATACTGATGCATGCAAGCGGAGTTAAATAAGCCAGCCACTTGTCTTAGCCCGTGTTTAGTTGACAGACCAAATTCTAAAAAAATGCTGTAGTATTAATCACATCGAATCTTGCGATATGTGTATGAAGCATTAAATATAGGCGAAAATAAAAACTAATTGCATCGTTTGGTTGAAAATCGCGAGACGAACGTTTTGAATCTAATTAGACCACGATTGAACACTAATTGCTAAATAAAAACAACAGTGCTACAGTAACCCAAAATCCACCCAACTAAATACACTCTTGGTATCCGGGATTTCGCCTCTCGCGCCCAATGAAAGATAAAGGAGGGAGTATCGATCTATATCCTTTATAAAGATAAACTCGATTATCAACATGTCGAAATGACGTGAGGTGATGTGACGCAGGGAACGCACGACTTCAAAGTACTTGACAACTGCTAGCTTCATGTTGGGCAGGATTCAAAAGTGAAAATATGTTTTTATTTCAACTTTTAAACATGTTTTGAGAACGAGCCCGTGGCTCGGTGGTGACGCCGCTTGGTGGGAGTGCCGCCCAGGAGCCCATCAGAGTTTGACCCCAGTTATTGGGATAACTAAGGCATGTTTCAGATATTACAACTTGTATATTACGAGTCTCGGCTACAAAATCTCTAAGCATGTTTTATCCCTGGTCACGAATCCCTTTTTGAATGTACTTAAACCATAGTTTGCCTGCTAGCAAATTAGAACAGGCACATAAACTTTTTTTTTTCAAAATATTTTTGAAAGATCAACAAATTCAATAATGCACTCCAGAATTTTCCATATAATACAACATCTGAACATTTCTTCTAAAATATTTAACAAACTAAGTATAGAATTTTGATTTTTTCCAAATTGTTCAGTTAATTAGGATTCATAGGTTGTTAAAAGCCTCGAGTGTGTATGATATATACACGGTTCTAACCATTTTTCACAAGAAGCATTGAACGTGTCATATGAAATTGTTGAACGATTTTTTTGAATATTTGCATCTATAAAAGTACATAAAGTATAAAATATAGGTGCGATAGTTACTGTATTCAACAACAGAGAAAAAAGAAAAGGAAAAGAAAAGTATTAAACCTGCTCTAAAATGACAAGTATAGAATAGAGTCTAAAATGACAGTTAAAAATGTATGAGAAATTTCAAATCGATTCTATAGGAAATATTCATAGGAGAGAAATGCAGGATTTGGAAAAAGATCCCTTGTTGCTAAGGGCACCACAAATGGAGGCTCTAGTACAAATAAAATGATCCACATAAACTAGAAAATATTGAGACTACTATTTATATAATACAAACTACAACTTTTTTCTTTCATTATGCCTCACCTTTATTTCCTCTCTTTTTTTTTAGCATGGATCATCTTTTCTCTCCTCAAACATAAGCCACTATGACCAGTAAAAAGCACCTACTTTTTTTATCCGATCCTACATAGTCATTGGGGCTACAGAGTAAAAAAGCAGTGTTGGGAGACGAGCATGGAAGTTGAAACTTCCTCGAGGAGAATTTCTTGCTTCCACGTAGACATGCTTTGTGTGTGTTGAGAAATACTCTGATTGTTGTACATGTGTGGTGAGCTCTCGCAGTCACAGTGTGTCACACGCATTGTACCAGCACCGTTGAGCGGAAGAAGAGAAGAGAGGGAAGGGACAAGTGTAGTAGTCATGACTCATCAGACACGGCTTGTGGTTCATGTTACTTACATTGCTTTTCTAGGCATGCTATATATTTAAATGTATAACAAAATCTATATATCTAAGAATATCAAAACGCTTTATAATTTAAAATAGAATGATTATATGAAATTCATTTTATCTATATCTTCAAAAGGCAGATTTAAAGATGGAGGCGATTATGTATCTACACATACTGTATATTTAAGTATATAGTAAAATCTGTACATCTAGAAATATCAAAATGTTTTATAAGTTGAAATGGATGGAGTATATGAAATTCATTTTATCTATATCTTCAAAAGGCAGATTTAAAGATGGAGGCGAAGTCCATTTGCATGCAAGAACAGATGAGTCACACTGTCTATTGCTTTGTTTATTTGGATAAGACATGACTAAAAATATTATTAACTAATTTATTGTTTGAGAAAAAAACTATCGATCGATTGGAAAAGTACGGCTAAACAAACAGGGCGCCCATATGTCCATGATCAGACAGACAAAGACATCAGCAAATTAATTGCACCGAGATCCAATACACCAAAGAATACAAGGTCAAATCAATCCTCAAAATCTCAAATCCATCTGCGACTGCGTAGTCTCGCTCCAGATCCATCGTCCAAGCTGGCCTCATATTTCCCTCCCCACCGCACCGAGGTCGCTGTCCCATCAAATATTAGACACGTACATGGAGTATTAAATATAGATTAATTATAAAACTAATTATATAGTTTACGACTAATTTATGAAACGAATCTTTTAAGTTTAATTAGTCCATGATTTGACAATGTTTTGCTACAGTAAACAAATACTAATGCCGGCTTAATTAGGCTTAAAATTTTTTCTCGTGAAGTACTAACGAATTATGTAATTTATTTTTTATTACCAACATCCTATACAATATTCTTCCTATACATCATCTAAATTTTAGTTGCCGGATATAAACATCCCCTGAGAAGCAGGCCATGTCGTCGAGCTCCTGCTCCGGCGCCGGCGCCGGCCGCCGGCGCATCACCATCAGGTCCATCTCCTGCCGCGGCGTGAGGGCCTTCGTCCCGTTCCAGAAGCCGCCGCTCTACGCCGCGGTGTCCCTCGGCGGCCGCCGGGAGAAGACGCAGCCGGACGCCGACGGCGGCGAGAGCCCGGACTGGGACGACGCGGTGTTCGCGTTCGACCTCGACGGGGACGGCGCGCAGCAGCAGCCGCAGCTGATGGTGGTGGAGTTCGAGGTCAAGGCGCAGGCGCCGATCCTCGGCAACAAGCTCGTCGGCACGGCTAGCGTGCCCGTAACCGACCTTGCGGCGGCCGGAGACGATGCGGGGCTGCGCCACGTCAGCTACCAGGTGAGCGCCCCCGACGGCAAGCCGAACGGCACGCTCAGCTTCGCATACGCCATCAGCGGCGGCCCTGGCGCCGGCGTGCGCCCGCAGCCGCAGCTCTACCCGGCGCCGGGCGGTGCGCGGCCGGATCAAAACCCGAGCTTTTGCTGCGCGCCTCCGCCACGCGAAGCGTATCCACCACCCGCGGCGGCTGCAAACTTCCCCCCACAGAGCGCCGGGTACCCGCCGCAGGCTTCTGCTTCTCTCTATCCGTCACTGCAAGGATTGTTGTCCCCACGCAGCTACCCGCCTCCACCGCCGGCTTATCCACAATTTCCAGCGCCAAGCAACAGCAGCTACCCGCCGCCGGCTGCTGCTACTACAGCGTACCCGCCGCCACCCGCGTCATGCGCAGCCTGTCCGGCTCCTCCGGTAGAGTTCATCAGGTACCCGCCGCCGCTGAAGGCGGCTGCTGCGGCATACCCGCCACCACCTGCGTTGTCGTGTGACGCAGCCTGTCCGGCGTTTCCGACGGCACAGTACAGCAGCTACCCGCCACCACCGGCGTCTAATTTGACCCCTCCGGCCAGCACGTACCCGGCGCCGCCGGAGTCAGGCTCGGCCTACCCAGTTTATCCAAGATCGGCGCCTTCGCCGCTGCCGTCAGGCACAGTGGACCGTGCACTACCGTACTACCTGGCGCCTCCCGGCGGCTCGTACTACCCTCCGCCGGGGACACGGCACCCTGAGATCGACGGCGCGGCCTGGACGCCGTCTTACTACCCACCGCCGGGGAGTCGATACCTGTAGGAGGAGCTCGGCGGAATAATTCGCAGCGTTGTGGAACTGTGACAACTGGCAAGTGACGACGATGTTTCCAGTCCGCCGCTTCGCGCCATGAGCATACCATTGAAGCCAAGTCAGATTGCAGCGGTGGGTGCATGGCTCTGCAAGTTGCCACCAACAGTGTTTTTGAGTATTTTTCAACTTGGCTTGTTCGGGTCAATTAACAATTTAACCTCACTGTTTTTCAGTATTTCCAGGAGGATTTTTTTTAACAAAGTGAATGCTGATATATATATTTTTTTTTTTTTGCGTTTGAGTCCTTTTGTTTGATGCGTAATTTGTTAACAGAATGGTTTTCGCGCCAATTATCACTTACAAAAAAGAGTAGATATTTTATAGAAAATGGAAAAATTCTGGTCTCGGCAACCGCACATAGCCAGGTCTTATAATGTTGTTAGCTTATTTGCTGACAGAGATAAAGAAAAAGAATATACTCAAATAGGAGAAAATCTTAAACAAAGTCTATTAGTACTTTGCCGCCATCCATTCTTGGCAAACACATGTAAAGCAATAACCTCCGACGCTTTGCTTGAACATCAAAATATCTCCCTTTTATCTTCACGTTGCAGCAGCGCTTAGAACCACAACTAATATGCTCCTTTGAAAATGGCATGCATAAAAGAAATATTTTGTTTTTGTTAAATGGTTAATTGACCAAATTGCTCAAATAATAGCAGCAGCTCCCATAAAAATCTGTTTTTTTATCCTTCCTCCCAATGCCCGTGAGCCAAAAAAAAGTTGAGATAAGAGAGGCTAATGCTCAGGCGACAGGTGCCAAAGAAATGTTGAAAGTCAATTTGATAGTACGTAACCAAATCAAAGAGCCGTCCGACCTTCTTTCTCTCATGTTCGTTGTATATTAAGTATGGTCATGTAGACATGAACGCCGTGTTTGGTTGCGTTTACAAACGTATATCATATATCCTATATGAGTGGAAAGCAGGCTATGTATTGGTTACAAAAGAATACTGTCAACATAACCGCCTCGGTTAATACATTAACTAAGACGGTTAACATAACATAACCGCCTCGGTTAATGCCTATTAACCGAGGCGGTTGTTGTAACGCAACCGCCTCCGTTAATATATTAACTGAGGTGGTCATTTACAAGGCCCATCTTTGAAAAGGCTGAGGCCCAACTAGGGCAGACGAGGCCCGATAACCGTCTACAATATAAATACACGAAGTTAGGTTTTCATTCACTCATTTCTCTTCCTCTCCCTCTCCCTCCTCAGCCGATCGAGCGGTGCGCTCCCCCGCACCCTTCTCTCCTGCGAGCCCCTCATCCCCTCCACGTGGTGGCACACCCCCGGCGCGTCGGTCTCCCCTGCGCCCCTCCCTCTCTCCACCGAACTCTTCCCACTCCCCTGTGCCGCCCCTCCTTCTCCCCAACGCGGTGGCGCACCCCTCTCTCCCCCACGTGGCGACGCACGAGACCCCTCTCGCCCCCACGTAGTGGCGCCTATGGCAGAACCGCCCGAAATAACACGTTTTCGAAGGCGCTCGTCTTCCACTAAACACTAAGCACCCCAAAAGTTAGCTACATCGGACAGTTCCATCGAGCACACCTCACGGGAGAACTCAAAACAATCCACATTTTACCTCCATAATCTAGTAATGAGTATGAGCTTACAATACTTAGTCTATTTCATACAACAAGAGTTCTGGGAAATTATTTATTACAATACCAAGGTTCAGAGTGCGATAATTAAACAGCGGAATGAAAATAAACATCTAGCAGAAACAATACAAGGATCCGTCTATGCCCACCAGAATAATCCTCCACACAAGAGCTACTCCTCAAGCTGCACCTGTAAAAGGGTAAAATAAACCCTGAGTACACAATGTACTCACAAGACTTACCTGACTAGTGGAAATAGTTTCCCGACTCCAAGGGATATGATAGGCAATATGGGTTTGTTGTTTTCTTTTTGTTTGTGAAAAGCATTACTAGAAGTACGTGCTTAAGATCAAGTTTAATTAGCAGTCATGATTTCTTCATTAGCTAACCATTCTAGGTAAGCACCTATTCTACTTTCAAGCAAGGGTTAAGCAATCAGAACCAATTTACTATCTTTCATATTCCAGTTCTTACTACGGTGCTAGACCATAGCCAAGTCGTACCGTCATATAGAAACGACGATTCACGAATCAATGTAGCCCAGCTAGGTACCCCAAAACACACACCACGCTTGTACCCCAGGCACAAGCAAGACCAACCCACCACTCTCCTGTCATGGGGTCCAGGTCCCCGTCCAAACTTGGACTCCAAGCTCCCACACTTGAGGCCCGGCCTTAGTGTGGTGCTTAGACCTCCTCCTTTCCCCTCCTCCAATCAGTTGGTCCAGAAAGAGCCGGAACCTACAACAAGAGAGCAACGAGCATTCCCGCTCCCATAAGCAAGTATGTGCTCGGGATAATAAATCTGTGACCTGACTACCATCCACAGCAACGGACGGTCATCAATCGACACGGATAGGGAAAACAGTACAACCAAGCTAAGCCCCGTGGCTATGGGACACAACTCATCACACCCACCATAACCCATACCATATCCCTACCCGGTCTCCATTTTTTCTTTCATCATTTTATCATTAGAGTAATTATAATCACCTATTGTGAGTAACGGCAGGTTACTCACGCTACCGAAAACCTAAGCATAGCAGCTACTCGAACCTATACTAGTAAGACTCATAGGACAGAAATATCTATGCATGTGGTTTTCATAAAATTTCTGTAACGTAAATGCACATAACATATATATATACAGTGATTATAAAAAATAATAGGCTATGCACCGGGGCTTGCCTTGGGCAAGCGCGGTGTTAGCTGCGTCAGTCAGCTCCGGGACTCCCTCCTGTATGGGGAACTCCTCCTCGTACTCCTCGACCACCTCCTCATACTCCTCATCGCCGGTGAAAGGTCCCATGCTTGGTTTTGGTAATTGAGTGACAACCTAGGTGGACTAACATGTATTTAAGTGAAATACACAGGTGATTAGTCCACATGAACATTTGTGTGAGCAACACATGCCATGGAGGTAGAAATGGCTTGGATATGTTGCAAGACTCACACATGTGATGAGGGAGCTCATTGCACATGAGACATGACATTGAGTCAGGAGATCAAGGTGGAGAAGATCAAGACCTGACTTGGCTTGACGGACCGGTTGCAAGCGTGAAGGGCAAGTTGGAGGCTTTGGAGCGATGGACCACGTGGCGGTGAACCTTGAGCAAGACTTGGTGCCGATGGACGAAGGCAATGGTGAAAAGCAAGTGAGGTCAAGATCGATGAACCAATAAGGTCACATGATGATACGAAGTGGATCATATCATTTGTTGATCAAGGTTGGTGCATGTGTTGCATCAACATCGAAGGAGTTGGAATGGAATGCGCAAGGCTAAGGTATAACCTAGGGCATTTTATTTCACCGATCATAGGTGTGTAGAGAAGTTTATGACCAGGTTTAGGATAGATGGTCGTACTATCAAGAGGGGCAAACTTGTTTGCGTATCGGTCATCTAGTGCCACTTGAGCGATCTAACTTTGCATACGTGTTAGGATCGAGTGGCGTGGCAAGTTGAGTGGTTAACTCCTTGAAAAATGTTTGTGAAAAGCTAACACACGTGCATAAGGTGTTGTACACTTAGTGGTGTTGGCACATTTTCAAAGGAGAAGAAGTTGGTGAGGAAAAGGAGTTGAAGGCGCTGGTCACAGGGTGACCGGACGCGTCTGACATGAGGATCGGACGCGTCCGGTATCTAACTCTGGCGGCAGTGTTCCCGACATGATCGGACGTGTTTGATATCTTCTGGCCAGGCACGGGGAGTGTAACTGGTTGACCGAACTCGGAGAAGAAAAGTGATTGGACTCTGGCTGAACACTGTTCAGCGTCCGGTCTGGCTGATGTGGTGGCACGCAGAATTTGGTCTAGAGAGGACCGAACGTAGGGGCGCATTCGGTCGGCCACACCGGACGCGTCCAGTCATGGTTGAGCGGCTTTGGGAGCTCTTTGGACTCGACCGAATGCTGCCCCTCCTGCATCCAATCACTTTGCTGCAGTGTGTCCGATGCGTCATGTCAGAGCTTGTCAGAGAGGGCCATTGGGTGGCAACGGCTACTTCGTTTGAATGGGACACGTGGTGGTCAAGCAGTGACCGGACGCAGCGACTGGACATGTCCAGTCGTCCCGAAATCTACCCTGTGAACGGGTAACGGCTAGTTTAGCCCATGGGGCTATAAATAGAAGTGTTGGTCAGCCTTTGGCCAAGAGCTGAGCACCCTTGAGCCTTGGTGTCTTGTGTAGGTGTACTTGGGAGCCCTCTAACTCACTTGAACTTGATAGTGTTCATCCGATCGAGTGAGTGAGCGATTCTAGTGCGATTACATCATGAGGTTGTATCGAGTGGCACTAGGTGATCGAGTTGTAAGCCGGTGGTGCTTGTTACTCTTGGAGGTTGCCACCTCCTAGATGGCTTGGTGGTGGTCTCCGTTGAAGCACGCAAAGAAGATTGTGCGGTGCTCCAGAGAAGTGATTGTGATGGGGATTGTGCTTACCTCGTGGGAGCCACAAAGAGCAACTCTAGTAGAGCGAGGCACGAAGGTGAAAGGGTCGAGATGGCGGACTAGAGGGGGGGTGAATAGTCTTTTGTAAAACTCAATCGCGTTGGCTAACCGATACAAATGCGGAATTAAAACTATCGGTCTAGCCAAGACTACACCCCTCTATCTATGTTCTCTAGCACCTTTCAAAGATACTAATCAAGCAACAAAGGTGCCGGGCTAGCTAGAGCTCACCTAACCAATGCTAGGAGCAAGGTCACACAAACCTATGCCTCTAGTACTTTAAGCAACAAGGGAGCTCCTACACATGCTAGTAAGCAAAAGCACAAAGCCAACTAAGCTCACTAGCAATGCTCAATAACAAGGCAACCAATGTCAAATTAGAGAGCGCAAATACTTAGCTACACAAACTAAGCAATGTGACTAACAAGGTTACACAAACCAAATTAGCCACGCACGGGAGCTACTTCTATGCTACACAAGCAAGAAGGTAACTGGTAAGCTACACAAGCTATCTATTTACAAGAGCAACTACCCAAGCTTAATATGTATAAAAGTAATTGCAAGCTTGTGTAATAGCGATGCAAACCAACGGGAAGAACAAGGTTGACACGATGATTTTTCTCCCGAGGTTCACGTGTTTGCCAACACGCTAGTCCCCGTTGTGTCGACCGCTCACTTGGTGGTTCAGCGGCTAATTAGCATCACCCGCTAAGCCCGCACGTCGGGCGTCGCAAGAACCTACCCCTTGAGTGAGGGTAGCTCAATGACACGCTTTACTAGAGTTGCTCTTCGTGGCTCCCGCGGGGCGAGCACAATGCCCCTCACAAGCACTTCTCCGGAGCGCCGCACAAGCTTCTTGCGGGCTTCGACGGAGACCACCACCAAGCCATCTAGGAAGTGGCAACCTCCAAGAGTAACAAGCACCACCGGCTTGCAACTCGATCACCTAGTGCCACTCGATGCAATCTCACGATGCAATCGCACTAGAATCACTCACTCACACAATCGGATGATCACTATCAAGTATGCGTGAGATGGAGGGCTCCTAAGCACTCTCAAGCATGGACACAAAGTCCCCCAAGGTGCTCTTTTCTAGCCATGGCCGAAGGCCACTTCTATTTATAGCCTCAAGGGCTAAACTAGCCGTTACCCCTTCACTGGGTAAAAATCGGGCCGACCGGACGCTCCGGTCGTGTTGACTGGACGCTGGACCTCAGCGTCCGGTCGCCCACAGATGGCCATGTGTCCCGATTCCAACGGTCACTTGACCTAACCGGACGCAGCAGCTACAACTGACCGGACACTGAACCCCTAGCATCCGGTCGTTTCCAGTAAGGTACCGACCTCGACCGGACGTGTCCGGTCACACTTGATCGGACGCAGCCCAACGTTCGGTCACACTCTAGCTTCTACATCACCGTACGTCAGCCTGACCGGATGCACCCTGCCAGCGTCCGGTGCTTTCAGACCCAACGTTCGGTCAGTTGACCAACGCCAGCGCCTTCGCGACCAACACGTTTTCACTTCTAACTTCTTCACCCTTGCTCCAATGTGCCAACCACAAGGATTTGCATCCGACGCAATAGAAAATAGACATTCCATTTTCCCGAAAGCGCCAAATCATTTGTAAATGTGCAAACACCACCTCCTTTGTAAATGTGCCAATACCACCAAGTGTACACCACCATGTGTATGTGTGTTAGCTTTTCACAATCATTTCCCAAAGGATGTTAGCCACTCAACTTGCCACGCCACTCGATCCTAGCGACGATGCAAAGTTAGATCACTCGAGTGGCACTAGATGACCGATATGCAAACAAGTTTTCCCCTCTTGATAGTACGGCCATCTATCCTAAACCCGGTCATAAACTTCTCTACACACCTATGACCGGTGAAATGAAATGCCCTAGGTTATACCTTTGCCTTGCGCATTCTATTCCATCTCCTTCAATGTCGATGCAACACATGCACCAACACGATCAACAATGATATGATCCACTTCATATCATCATATGATCATATTGGTTCATTGATCTTGACTTTACTTGCTCTTCACCGTTGCCATCGTCCATCGGCGCCAAGTCTTGCTCAAGCTTCACCGTCACGCGGTCCATCGCTCCAAAGCCTCTGACTTGCCCTTCACGCTTGCAACCGGTCCATCAAGCCAAGTCTTGTCTTGATCTTCTCCACCTTGATCACATAACTCAATGTCATGTTTCATGTGCAATAGGCTCCTTCATCATCACATGTGTGAGCTTTGCAACATCTTCAAGCCATTTTTACCTTCATGACATATGTTGCTCACACACATGTACATGTGGACTAATTACCTGTGTATATCACATAAACACAATTAGTCCACCTAAGTTGTCACTCAATTACCAAAACCAAACAAGGACCTTTCAGAAGGGCGACAAGTGATCCGACCAGGTCAACTGCTAGAGCTTGTGGTAAGCACTCCACGTGGGAGAGTGACTTGCGGGTCACCACTAGCAAGAGGACCGGCGACAACATTGGAGCTTGTTTCAACGGGGACTAGCGTGTTGGCAAGCATGTGAACCTCGGGATAAAAATCATCGTGTCATCCTTGTATTCCCATTGGTTTGCATCCTCGTTACACAAGTTTGTATTTACTTCATTTATATTGTGCTTGCGTAGTTGCTCTTGTAATTAGTTAGGCTATTTGGAATGGAATTTGACATTCCATCACTTTCCAAAGCCCACAAATAAGCCTATCTCAAATTCATAACGCGTGGGATGAAAATGAATTCTATATAGCACTATGCTATATTTCTACTCTCCAACTTTTAGCACACTCTTCAACCCACTTTTCTACAATAAAAATATAACATATAAGTATTTCTCTTGTATGGCTAACAATAATATATAAATATATTTCATATACAATTATATTAGTTTAATTAAACTATGTTTAAATTGTAATTATTAGAATGAATTTAATTTCAAAGATCGAAACGGCTCTAAGAGGAGGGAACATATATTGTTGGCAGACCTTTACCTTTTTTTGAACAAAAAGCAGATCTGTAACTTTTTTTTGAACGCAAAGCAGACCTGTGACTTTTTCTTGAACGCAAAGCAGAACTGTAACTTCTTTACTGCCACGGTCTTCATCGGTCTTCAAAGGCTCCCTCAAGTTTTTTTTAAAGGCTCCCTGTTGAGTGTTGTCCACCCCAGTGCTGGCAGTATAGACGGATGCAAAAAGTTTGGTCTTTGTGCGGCAGTGCGTGGGGACACGGCATTGACGGACCTACGGCGACGACGACGACGACGACCGTGACTTGACCGCAGACTGAAGAGGATAGCTAGCTTATATAATCACCATCGATCAGATGGCCACACCAGCGCATCCACGTCTCATTCCGATTTCACCCCAACCAAAACACAGTAACAAACCAACAATCATCAACTAAGGTAGTGTTTAGTTCCCAAAATTTTGCAAAATTTTTCAAGATTCCCCGTCACATCGAATCTTTGCACGCATGCATGAAGCATTAAATATAAATAAAAAATAAAACCAATTACACAGTTTAGACGAAATTCACGAGATGAATCTTTTAAGCCTAATTAGACTATGATTGGACACTAATTGCCAAAAAACAACAAAAGTGCTACAGTACCTTTCCTAAAAAAATTCACCAACTAAACAAGGCCTGAACTGAAGGCCATGCATATGCATCCCTCTACCACTTTGTCTTCCTCCGTCATCGTTCTAGTGGAGGAGCGCACGGAAACACCGTGCGACCTTCCCGCACCCAATTTTTTTCCCGATTCCCACAGGTGCTCGGTATTATCTAGCGCAATGTAACAGCAACGCTTACTAGAGGCTATTTCAAACAAACCTTCTGTAACCTTACATGGTTGTTTAAGAGCCACCTATAAATATAATACTCCCTCCATTCTAAATTATAAGTTGCTTTGACTTTTTTAGTACATCCATTATGTTATGGATCTAGATATAATAATACGTCAGATACATATTAAAAATGGATGAACCAAAAAAGTCAAAACGGCTTATAATTTAGAACAGAAGGAGTATATGGGACTCTCGCCCACCCACCCCACCCCACCCCCATCGACTTATAAAAAAAGATGGTGCTGCTCACAGGGACACCGAGCTCCGCAGTCGAGGTGTAAGTTGAGCTCCACGTAGGAACGTCGAGCATCATGGATGCTGGTTTCCACCGCCAAGGGGTTGAGTCTAGTGTGTGAATTTTTTTTGAACTCTCACTAGGGGGAGATAATCCCCACCTGAATATATATTAATATATAGAATCAACAGCCTCATTTTTAGGGAAAAACGAGGCAAAACCCTTTCGTCCAGTTAATTTTGAAAAACCGGACTAAAACCCTACAACAGCCCCAGCGCAAGGGTGAGCTTGTGGCATATCCACTAATAAGAAAAAACAACAACAAATACCCAAGCACAAGGGGAATTCAGAAAGGCGCAAATCAGCATGGTGCGGCTTTCCAAAAACCCTTGAATACGAAAAGTGGAGAGGGTGCCTTTATAACTGCATCGCTGCACTCTGCGCTCCCACCTTTGCCACTCCGCCACTTCGTCTTCCTCCTTGCCCTTGTGCTCCCCCATCCGCATTCACACGCACTTCCGCCGCCAGGGATAAAAAGCTTGCGTAAAGAGGTCAGTTCCAATCCAGATCTGAGGGATGGCGCCGAAGAGGGGAGGTGGTAACACAAAGAAGGCGGCCGCTGGGACGAGTTGTGACAAGGAATGGGTACCGTCCCTCATGGGGGAGATGGAGCTCAACGAGATGGTGGAGGCGGGCATTCTTCCAGATCGTATCACCGCCGGATGGTGTCCGGCCGATGGTGAGCCCTATCCGATGCCACACACCGACGGATTCATTGTATTCGAACATTATTTCTTGCGTAGGTTAGGGCTTCCGGTACATCCTTTCTTGCGGGATCTGTTGGAGTATTGGGGAGTGAGCTTGTGCAATCTTCATCCAAACACCATTTTGCACATTTCTATGTTTATCCACTTCTGCGAGGTTTATCTTGGCATTCTTCCCCATTTCAATCTCTTCCGACACCTTTTCTGGCTGAAGAAGAAAGGAGGGGCAGTTCCAGATTGGTCGGCGGTGTGTATCTACAGCTTCGTGATAGGTTGGTGGGTGAATACATTACTATGCTGCTGAATACCTCGCGGAAGGGGTGGAATAGCAGGTGGTTTTATGTGAAGCAATGCCATCCTGCCATCCGATGCGATGTCGACCATATTTCGGAGAACTAGAAGAGCTGGTTGGAGAAGCCGACCAGTGCTGATATGGATCAGGTGAAGGAGCTCCTCGAGTTGATAAGGGGCATGAAGATGAGTGGGGTGGTGGTGGCGGTGAACTTCATAATGCGCCGCGTCCAGCCCTACAAGGAGAGGGCCTATGTGGGCTTTGACTTCAAAGGAGATACCGACGGCACCCAGGAGAGGACGGAGAAACTAGCAAAGGAGGGTGTGCTGCACCAGGCCGCTAAGCTATTCGCCCCAAACGTGTCGTACACCGTGCCGGGTCAGTCGAAACCCTTCAACTGCACGAACCCACCTCCTTAGGTAAAAATCTCAACCATTGTTTTGGTGCTTTTTATCCCGTGCCAGCGCCGAGCAGTGGACCGATTCACTTATAGAAAGATCCATTTGCAAGAATGGGCGACATACTTCTTGGGCATGCCGAGGAACGATTGGCCAAAGGCAGTGGACATGAGGCCGACCACTCAGCTGGAGGAAGGTGCCGTTAGCGCCTCATCCAAATCCAAAGGCAAAGGTGCTGGCCGGAAGGAGAGTCCCCCCATATTGGAGAAAGTTTAGGGGAAAAGGGCGGTGAAAGATGAGCCGGCCCGAAAGAAGAGGAGAACGGTGGATGTAGCTCCCCGTAAGCCGGGCGGTATCTCACTTGGTGGCGATCGGACCACTCGGACACAGAGTGTGGCGTTGTCCGAGTGGTCGGACGACGATGGGGCTCCAGTAGCCCCCCTCCGAGCACTAAAGTGTCACCGTGCAACACACGCATGGAGGTGTAGTCGAAGGGATGGGAAGGAGTCCCCGAGCTACAAGCGGAGGAGATGTGGATAGCGGGGGCCGCGAGACCTCTAGCCCTGGACATGCGGGTTGACCCTAGAGCAGTGCCTGGGTGCTCAGGGAGGCTGCGCCAGTTCAGAACGGTCTACTGGGAAGCTGATGTGTTAGTATCTCTGCCTTGAGATCGGTAGCTATCCGATTTTTAGAGTTGCAATGACCGATGAGCTAATCTGATGCAGAACGGGGCACGCGGAGGATCTGAATCCTTCAGGCCAGACTAGCGAGTAGCCGGGGGCTATTCTTGATGCGGAGACAATGTCGGCAGACTCTATCCTAGAATCCCTAGGCACTCGTCGGTTTGCAGAGGATTCAACCACCACTGCTGATGGAGTCAGAGGTGGAGAGCGGTTGGCGACCACGATGGGCGAGTCGATGGAGACACCAGGAGCAACGACGAGAGCCACCGAGTCTTCAGAGGTGGAGGCGAGAGCTACCAACGACATGCCAGAATCGGTGGCTCAGAGGTCGGCATTGTTAGAGGAGCAAGCGGCATGCCCTGAGAAGCCACAAGGCATGGTCGGTCGCTCTGTGCGGCCACCGAGCCCTCGAGGAACACCGCTAGCTGTGGACGAAGAGGACGAGGTTGAGGAGATTGAGCGTGAATCATCACGATCTCAAACCGTCCGCATCTTCCGCAAGTAAGGGGACGAAGTCATGGTCGTGGAAGAGGAGGAAACCACTAGGGAGGTGAAGACGATACGGTCCACTCTTTCCACAGCTATGAAGCAAATTGAGGTTAGTATTGCATCGACAGTGTCCATCTTGGTGCTTTGCAGGGCATAGCGTGAACTGCCGTATAATGGCAGCATCTGATCAAGAAGATGGAGCCCCTCCCCGATGAGAACGAGATGCTGAAGGAGGCGGTGACACTGATGGAGAAGAACGTCTGGAAGGCCCAACGCGAAAGGGATCTTGCTGAATCAAATGCCAAGGACCTAGAGTACCAGAAGGTCATCTTATCCGAGCAGTTGAAGACAGTCTCCGAGCAGCTAAAAAGCATCTTCGAGCAGAAGAAAGGTACTACTGATCGGTGAATTTGTTCTACATTGCCAAATAGTCTTGACGTTGCTATCGACCATTATATTTGTAGAGCAAGATGCGGAGCTTGGCCAGTTGTGTCAAGTCGTCGGTCAACTCCAAGAGGAGAAGGAGAAGGCGTCTGGGTGAGCGGAGAAACTGGCCGAGGATCTAGAAGGTGAGTCGTTCATGGTCAGAGTTGTTGCTGATATGGTTGCTTCATTTGATGAATCCCTTTGGTGTCTGTAGAATACCGTCGAAGGACCAAGGTGCCATTCGACGTGCTCTGGTGCTTGACTGTATCAACATGGAGGTTGCTCCTTATCCTGACGATAGGCCACCACATCCGGACGCCATCATCGATTGGTGCAAGGCAGCATGGGAGAACTTCAAGAGCTTCAACCAAGATGCCACTGTCTCTGTCGTGACACATGCCCTGGCGGTGGTCTGGTCCCACTACCATGCCATCAATCTTCGAGCAATAGGGGCTAGATTCGCCAGAGGGACAGGTGCGATGAAGGAGGAGCAGCTGAAAGATGAGGTGAAGGACACGGTGAAGAGGCTGGCTAGCGATGTCGATCTATTCGATGAGGTAGACGGTGAGGGCAAGCCCAGTAACCTGAGTGGAGAGAAACTTGTATGGGACATCTAGAGAGGAGAGTTAGATGCGCGAGGGCATAAGTAAACATTTATGTATTTGTATAAATGTTGTATGTAGATGACATGTGCATGTTCAGGCGGCTTGCTAACACTAGTGGTGAAAAAGAAACGTGTTGTTAACCCTAACGCGTTTATACGTGGTATAAGTAGCGTTTGAGCAGTTAGTTTATTACTGGGCTCTTGGCCTTGGCTAGCCTATATTCCATAACATCGAGCGCTGGAGCCCGTGCACGTGTAGGAGGAACAGACATGACCGAGGAACCACAGCCAACCACCCATAACGCAGAGCGCTAGAGCCCGTAGCACATGTAGGGAGAGATCGGAGACAGGGTTTTCTCCAAAGAACACAGAGCGGAACGTGTGCTGCTCGATGGTTGGCGGAATATCTTAAAGATATTTTAGTATGGAGAAACAGGGTAGAGCATTTATGGAGATCATGTATAATTGCCAGAGTTTATTAAGGTGTAACTTGGTGTAACTTGGAGCTGGTGATCACAAATGGAGATTAAACTGGAGTGGAGAAATAATGGAGACAAAGCATGGCGACGAAAACTTTATTCATCATGGAGTGAAGAGTACATATCTGGAGCGTTTCAAGGATAGAAACATATAAGGTGCTCGATGTGCCTTGAATTGGGAATGTTGATTCCTTCCATTTCACATAGCCGGTAAGACCCTGGTCGAGTAACCTCTTTGACCATGTAAGGCCCTTACCAGGGGGAGGAGAGCTTGTGCATCCCTTTGGTTTTCTGCTTTCTACGGAGAACGAGGTCGCCAACCGCAAATGAACGACCTTTGATATTACGATTGTAGTATCTTCGCATTCCTTCTAGGTACTTGGCTGTGCAGATGCAAGTGATCAGGCATTCTTCTTCGGCCTTGTCGACGTTCTCTATCCAAACAGCTGCAGCTTGCTCTTCATTATAATGTTCCACCCTAGGTGCTCAGAAGGCAATGTCCGTCGAAAGTATGGCTTGTGAGCCATAGACAAAAAAAATATGGAGACACACCGGTGTTGCAACTAGCTTGAGTGCGTAGTCCCTAGACCACAGCTGGGAGCTCTTTGAGCCATCTGCCCAGATCTTTTTTCTCTTTCTAGTATAGTCTCTTTTCGAGGGCATCGAGGATCATGTCGTTCGCTCGTTCGACCTGGCCGTTGGCTCTAGGATGGGCAATAGAGATGTATTTGACGGAGATGCATCGGTCTTCGCAGAAGTCCCAAAAATGGTCACCAGTGAATGTAGTTCCGAGGTCGGTGATAATGCTATTTAGGAGACCAAATATATAGATGATATCTTTGAAGAGCTCGACTGCCTTCTTTGCAGTGGCCAAAACACGCGGCTTGTATTCAATCCACTTGGAGAACTTGTCAATGGTGATGTATACGTACCGAAAACCACCAGGCGTAGGTTTGAAAGGCTAGATCATGTCCGGTCCCCAGCATGCAAAAGGCCAAGAAGCTAGGATGGTCTGCAATTCCTACGTCGGCACATGTATTTGCTTGGCAAAAAATTGGCATCCTTCACAACGTCGGACGAGGTCTTCTGCATCGGTGATGGCCGTCGGCTAGTAAAAACTAGCTTGGAAAGCTTTGCCGACCAGATTTCTAGAGGGTGCGTGATTGCCATAGGAGCCAGAGTGAATTTCAAGAAGTAGTTTCACTCCCTCTTCTTGGGTGATGCATTTCTATAGTATCCCTTCCTTGGCACTTTTTCTCATCAGGTTCCCGTCTACCATCACGTAATGCTTGCTGCAATGGATAAGGCGTTTAGTTTTGGTCTTATCGTTGGGTACATTGGCACTGGTAAGGTTTTTGATGAACTGTTCCCTCCAATCTACGGCCGGCGAAGGTACTGCAAGTACCAGCTGCTTAGCGGGGCGGGGGGATTTCTTGAACTTCCTTCCTTCCTTAATAGACGGCGTAAAGAGGTCTTGAACGAAGACCCTAGGTGGAATCGTGGCGCGAGAAGAGCCTATCTTAGATAGGTGGTCAGCGAGCTAATTTTGGTCTTGTACCACGTGGTGGTACTTGATACCATAGAACTTTCCTTCGAGTTTCTAGATCTCGGCGGAGTAGGTGTCCGTCTTCTCACTAGAACAGGACCAATCTTTGTTGACTTGGTTGATGACCAGCACAGAGTCTCCATATACCTTGAGGCTTTTGACGCCGAGCTCGATGGCTATACAAAGTCTATGGATACATTCTTCATATTCCACGACGTTGTTGGAAGCTGGAAAATGAATTTGGAGGACGTATTGGAGCTTGTCTTTGGTCGGAGTAATGAATAAAATGCTAGCACCAGCACCATTGATGTTGAGGGCGCCATCGAAATACATCACCTAGTGCTCGGGGCAAGCAGCGGGGATGGGCCCTTAGATCTCGGTCCACTCAGCGGCAAAGTCAGCGAGCGCTTGTGACTTAATGGTAGGCCTGCAACTGAATTCTATGGAGTAAGTGCCGAGCTCGACAGCCCACTTGATAATGCAGCCATTGGCCTCTTTGTTGCAGTGGATATCCCCTAGAGGGAACTCGGTGACCACGGTGATCTTGTAATACTCGAACTAATGGTAGAGCTTTCATGACATGACTAGAATGGCGTATAACAGCTTCTGAACCTGAGGGTAACGAGTTTTGGACTCGTTAAGAACCTCGCTGATGAAGTAGACCGGACGTTGTACCTTATAGGCATATCCAAATTCCTTACGCTCGACAACAATAGCTGTGCTAACGACATGAGAAGTGGTAGTGATGTAGATCAATAGGGTTTCATCTGGTTGAGGCGCTGTCATGATCGGAGGCTTCGTTAGAAACAACTTGAGCTGCTCAAAAGCCATATCAGCCTCCTCCGACTAGGAGAAGCGCTTGGAGGCCTTGAGTAGTTTGAAGAATGGTAGTCCCTTTTCATCGAGGCGCGATATAAAGAAGCTAAGAGTAGCCATGCACCCTGTGAGCCTCTGTATATCCTTTATGCAGGTTGGCCATTTCATATTGGTAATGGAGGAGACCTTGTTGGGGTTGGGTTCGATACCGTGGGCGCTGATGATGTAGCCTAGGAGTATGCCGGATGGAACTCCAAAGATGCACTTTGAAGGGTTCAACTTCCATCTATATCTTTTTAGGTTGGCGAACGTTTCTCCGAGGTCGGCGATGAGATTGTTGACAGTTTTGGATTTGACGACCACATTGTCGATGTAAGCTTCGACGTTGCGGCCTATCTGTTGGTCAAGGCACATCTATATGGCCCTTTGGTAGGTCACCCCAGCGTTCTTGAGTCTAAAAGACATGGTGGTATAGCAATACGCATAGAAAGACGTGATGAACGATGTTTTGATCTGGTCGTCCTCTTTGAGGGATATCTGGTGATAGCCGGAGTAACAATCGAGGAAGGAGAGGAGTTCGTAGCCGGCGGTGGAGTCTACAACCTCGTCTATTCGAGGCAGACCGAAGGGGTCTTTAGGGCAGTGTTTGTTGAGATCAGTGTAATCAACGCACATTCTCCATTCTTTATTCTTTTTTGAATAAGAACTGGATTTGCTAACCACTCAGGTTGATACACTTCTTTAATAAATCCAGCAGCTAGGAGTCGTTTTATTTCTACCCTAATAGCCTCCTTGTCTGGCGTGAATCGTCGGAGTTTCTGCTTGATCTGTTTGGCAATCGGCGAGACATTCAAGGAGTGCTCGATCTTCTCCCGTGGTACCCCCGGCATGTCTGCAGGTTTCCAAGCAAACACGCCATCGTTGGCACGTAGGAAGGAGATGAGCGCGCTTTCCTATTTGGGGTTGAGATGAGCCCCAATCTTAGCTATCTTGGTGGGGTCGTCGAGGCCGAGGCCGACCTCCTTCATTTCCTTAGACTTGGTGGAGGCGCGAGGAGGCTCCAGCGCTGGGATCTCCAGGTCATCGGTGGGCACCGTCTTGGCATCGGTGACCATGCTAGCCATCTGGATGGAGAGGTCGGTGGCTTCGGCAAGGGCGAGACTCTCTATTTCGCAGGTGTAGGCGATGGAGAGGTTAGCCCGCAGGGCCAGAACTCCTGCAGGCGAAGGCATCTTCAATACCAGATAGGCATAGTGTAGTATGGCCATGAACTTGGCTAGAGCTGGCTGACCAAGTATGGTGTGGTAGGCGGTGTTGAAGTCAGCGACGTAGAAGTTGATGTGCTCGACATGGAAGTTGCTAGCCGTGCCGAATTATACTGGGAGGGTGATCGCTCCAAGCAGTTTGGATGCCCTGCCAGGTACCACACCCCAAAAGGAGTTAGAAGGAATGAGGTCTTCTACTCCAAGGCCCCATTCCATTAGGGCTCCGGCGAAGAGGAGGTTCAGAGCAATTCTGTCGTCGATGAGTACTTTCCTGAAGAGTACTTTCATGACGGTTGGATCAAGAATGAGGGCGAAATGCCCTGTGTAAGGGATGTCTACCCACTAGTCAGCCCTGCTGAAGGTGATAGAGACCTCAGGCTAGGGGCGATAGCTTGGGTTGGTGATGGCGTCTTCTGTGTTGACGGTGTGCACCCGGCGGGCGGTGCGCTTTCGATCTCTTCTGCTCTCGGCAGCGGCGAGGCCCCCAAAGATAGTGGCAACCACTTTGTCATGATCCTGGAAGGTGTTGTTGTTGTCCCCAGGTGGTCGGCAACCTCTGGCTCTATCGTCATTGTCATCGTCCATCTTTTTGGCCTGGAACTCCTTAGCCAAGCCAAGGCAGTCCTTCATCTTATGCTTATTGTTCTTGTGGAGGGGGCACTAGCCTTCGAGGATTTCTTGTACTGCTCATCGTAGTTACGTTTGGCGCGAGGCTTGTCAACGGTGGCTTGTATCGATTTTTATAGTTGCGATGACCGATGAGCTAATCTAATGTAGAACGGGGCACACAGAGGATCTGGGTCCTTCAGGCTAGACTGGCAAGCAGCCGAGGGCTGTTCTTGACGCAGAGACAATGCCGATAGACTCCGTCCCGGAGTCCTCGGGCGCTCGTTGGTTTGTAGAGGATTCGACCACTGCTGCTGATGGAGTCGAAGGTGGAGAGCGGTTCACGACCATGATGGGCGAGTCGATGGAGATGCCAGGAGCAACGACAAGAGCCGTTGAGTCTTTGGAGGCGGAGGCGGGAGCTGCTGACGACATGCCGGATTTAGCAGCTCAGAGGCCGACAGCATCGGAGGAGCGAGCGGTGTGCCATGAGATGCCGTAGGGCATGGTCCGTCGCTCTGTGCGGCCATCGAGCCCTCAGGGAGCGCCGTCAGCTGTGGAGGAAGAGGACGAGGTTGAGGAGATTGAGCATGAAGGATCACGATCTCAATCCGTCCACATCTTCCACAAGCAAGGGGACGAAGTCATGGTCGTGGAAGAGGAGGAAACCACCAGGGAGGTGAAGAGGCTACGGTCCACCCTTTCCATAGCTATGAAGCAAATTGAGGTTAGTATTGCGTTGGCGGTGTCCATCTTTGATGTTGGAGAATATGGTCCTTTATAATCTTAGTGCTTTGCAGGGCATAGCGCGAACTACCGTACAACAGCAGCATCTGATCAAGAGGATGGATCCCCTCACCGAGGAGAACGAGAAGCTGAAGGTGGTGGTGAAACTAATGGAGAAGAACGTCCGGAAGGCCCAGCGCGAAAGGGGTCTTGCTGAATCAAACGCCAAGGACCTGGAGTACCAGAAGGGCATCTTATTTGAGTAGTTGAAGACCATCTCCGAGCAACTGGAGCGCACCTCTGAGCAATTGAAGACCATCTCTGAGCAGCTGGGGTGCACCTCCGAGTAGCTGAAAAGCGTCTCCAAGCAGAAGAAAGGTAATGTGGATCGGTGAATTTGTTGTGCATTGCGGAACACTCTTGATGTTGCTATCGACCATTATGTTTGTAGAGCAAGATGCAGAGCTTGACCAATTGCGTCAAGTTGTCGGTCAACTCCAAGAGGAGAAGGAGAAGGCATCTGGGCGAGCGGAGAAACTAGCCGAGGACTATGTTTGGTCTTTGTCGAGCAAAATGCGATGTGCATTGGCCTACTCGAAGCCCCTTGATTGCGGTTATTACTACCACATCATCTTGGATATTTGGAATTTGTGCCTTGATTTGGATAAATCTTTTGAAGTATTGGCTCAGGGGTTCTTTGAGTTGTTGCTTGCAATTGAATAGGTCTATTGTTGTGACCAGTTGGTTGGAAACCTTGAAAATCAACAAGTAAATTTGCCTTGAGTTGGTCCCCTAAGTGTATGAAGTTTGCTTTTAGCGAAGAGTACCATTGCTGGGTTGGTCCTTTGACTGCCATGACGAGTGATTTGGCTAATGTAGTTTCATCACCGCCTCCAGAGATTACTGCTGCTTCAAAACTCATCAAGAATTGCCTTGGGTCAGATTGGCCATCAAATGTTGGTATCATGTTGAATTTATATCCAAGGGCCATTGTGCTAGCTACAAGTTTATTGATAGAGGAGAGCTTGTATCAATTGATATAAATGATTTTTGGGAATTTCTTTCGTGGGAAACTTTAGTTGTTGAATTTGGATCTTCTACATTTATGACTTCGTGACTTGCACTTTGAAGTTGCTTATTCAGATAAGGAAGGGTGGCTTCGACTTCTTCTATTCTTTGTTTGTGACTTTTCTCTTGCTCTTGTGCAACATTCTTCGAGTTCTTTTTCTTTCTCAACTGTTCTTCTAGCTCTTTGAGTTTTTGTTCTTCGGCTTCACTTGCCTTTGAGGAGTTTGGGTCTTAGGGAGCATCTTTTTCAAGACTTTGGTCTTCGCCTATTGGTGGGTCATCTTCGGTTACCCCAGTGGCAACTTTCTTGTTTGGTCTGCCCATGGGCTTCGCGTGGTCGTGGGAATCTTCGAGCATACACAAACGGTGGGTGCCAGATGTTGTGTAAAACAATAACACAAGCATCGAAATCTGAACACAAATCAAAGTTGTATTCATTTCATGATCGTACTGTACATGTCAAAGGAGGTATTTATAGAGGCCCTAGCCTTCATACTTTACATAAAATGACTATTTCACCCCAGACTCCAATCATTACATCTAAGTCTTCATTCTTCAACTTTGTTCATCAATCTTCCTTAGGACTTCATCTTTTGGACTTAGTCAGTTTTTTGCTCCGTCTTCTTTCTGCCTTTGATTACTGAGCGAAGTCAAATTTTCATCTACGCCTTGTTTCTTTCCCTGCGAGTAAACTTTGTTATGGAAGTCATAATTTCAACTCTAAAGTTCTAGTGGCTAAGTTTTCTTGGCGAAGTTAAAACCCCAACACTCGGCAACAAGCTCGTTGGCACGGCTAGCTTGCCCGTAGCTGACTTGGCGACGGCCGAAGACGACGCGGGGCTACGGAATGTCAGCTACCAGGTGAGCTCCCCCGACAGCAAGCCGAACGGCACGCTCAGCTTCGCATACGCCATCAGCAGCGGCCCCAGTGATTCTTCTCAGCTTGTAACACGTTCTCACCCTACCAGCGTCGGTTATAAAGTGAAACAACAAGTCGTTGTGTACTCGTGTACACACACGCAGGGAGAAAAATAAAACGGAGCTCAATTCCTATTCGGATCCATGTAGCCTTTCAACATTTTTCTACTGAGGGACCGTTTGGATCCCTCATTTTTGGAGGAATTGGAATCCACTTAATGAATCTGACATTCCATCACTTTCCAAGGCCCACAAATAAGCCTATCTCAAATTCATAGGCCGTGGGATGAAAATGAATTCTATATATCACTATGCTATATTTCAACTCTCCAACTTATAGCGCACTCTTTAACCCACTTTCCTACAATAAAAATATAACATATAAGTATTTCCCTTGTAAGGCTAACAATAATATACAAATATATTTTATATACAATTATATTAGTTTAATTAAACTATGTTTAAATTGTAATTATTAGAATGAATTTAATTTCAAAGATCGAAACGGCCCCAGGAGTAGGGAACATATATTGTTGGTAGACCTTTACCTTTTTTTTGAACGCAAAGCAGATCTGTAACTTTTTCTTGAACGCAAAGCAGAACTGTAACTTCTTTACTGGCACGTCTTCATCGGTCTTCAAAGGCTCCCTCAAGTTTTTTTTAAAAAAGGCTCCCTGTTGAGTGTTGTCCACCCCAGTGCTGGCAGTATAGACGGATGCAAAAAGTATGGTCTTTGTGCGGCAGTGCGTAGGGACACCGCATTGACGGACCTGCGGCGACGACGACGACCGTGACTTGACCGCAGACTGAAGAGGATAGCTAGCTTATATAATCACCATCGATCAGATGGCCACACCAGCGCATCCACGTCTCATTCCGATTTCACCCCAACTGAAACACAGTAACAAACCAACAATCATCAACTGAACTGAAGGCCATGCATATGCATCCCTCTGCCACTTTGTCTTCCTCCGTCGTCGTTCTAGTGGAGGAGCGCACGGAAACACCATGCGGCCTTCCCGCACCCAATTTTTTTCCTGATTCCCATAGGTGCTCGGTATTATCTAGAGCAATGTAACAGCAACGCTTACTAGAGGCTATTTCAAACAAACCTTCAGTAACCTTACATGGTTGTTTAAGAGCCACCTATAAATATAATACTCCCTCCGTTCCAAATTATAAGTTGCTTTGACTTTTTTTTACATCCATTATGTTATGGATCTAGATGATCTAGATATAATAATACGTCAGATACATATCAAAAATGGATGAACCAAAAAAGTCAAAGCGGCTTATAATTTAGAACAGAAAGAGTATATGGGACTCTCGCCCACCCACCCCACCCCCATCGACTTATAAAAAAAAGATGGCACTGCTCACAGGGACATCGAGCTCCGCAATCGAGGTGTACGTTGAGCTCCACGTAGGAACGTCGAGCATCATGGATGTTGGTCTCCACCGCCTAGGGGTTGAGTCTAGTGTGAATTTTTTTTGAACTCTCACTGGGGGGGGGGGAGATAATCCCCACCTGAATATATATTGATATATAGAATCAACAGCCTCATTTTTTGGGAAAACGAGGCAAAACCCTTTCGTCCAGTTAATTTTGGAAAACTGGACTAATACCCTACAACAGCCCCAGCGCAAGGGTGAGCTTGTGGCATATCCACTAATAAGAAAAAACAACAACAAATACCCAAGCACAAGGGGAATTCGAAAAGGCGCAAATTAGCATGGTGCGGTTTCCCAAAAACCCTTGAATGCGAAAAGTGAAGAGGGTGTCTTTATAACTACATTGCCGCACTTCGTGCTCCCACCTTTGCCACTCCGCCACTTTGTCTTCCTCCTTGCCCTCGCGCTCCCCCATCCACATTCACACGCACTTCCGCCGCCAGGGCTAAAAAGCTTGCGTAAAGAGGCCAGTTCCAATCTAGATCTGAGGGATGGCACCGAAGAGGGGAGGTGGTAACATGAAGAAGGCGGCCGCTGGGATGAGTTATGACAAGGAATGGGTACCATCCCTCATGGGGGAGATGGAGCTCAACGAGATGGTGGAGGCGGGCATTCTTCCTGATCGTATCACTGTCGGATGGTGTCCGACCGACGGTGAGCTCTATCTGATGCCACACACCGACGAAGTCGTTGTATTCGAAGATTATTTCTTGCGTGGGTTAGGGCTTCCAGTATATCCTTTCTTGCATGATCTGTTGGAGTATTAGGGAGTGAGCTTGTGCATTCGAACACCATTTTGCACATTTCTGTGTTTATCCACTTCTGCGAGGTTTATCTTGGCATTCTTCCCCATTTCAATCTCTTCCAACACCTTTTCTGGCTGAAGAAGAAAGGAGGGGGCGGCTCCAGAGTGGTCGGTGGTGTGTATCTATAGCTCCACGATGGGATGGCTTGTGAATACATTACTATGCCGCTGAATACCTCATTGAAGGGGTGGAATAGCAGGTGGTTTTATATGAAGCAGTGCCATCCGATGCGACGTCGACCATATTCTAGAGAACCAGAAGAGCTGGTCGGAGAAGCCGACCAGTGCCGATATGGATCAAGTGAAGGAGCTCCTTGAGCTAATAAGGGGCATGAAGATGAGCGGGGTGGTGGTAGCGGTGAACTTCATAATGCGCCGCGTCCAGCGCTGCAAGGAGAGGGCCCACGTGGGCTTTGACTTCAAAGGAGATACCGATGGCACTCGGGAGAGGACGGAGAAACTAGCGAAGGCGGTTGTGCTGCACCGGGCCGCTGAGCTATTCGCCCCAAATGTGCCGTACACCGTGCCGGGTCAGCCAAAACCCTTCAACTGCATGAACCCACCTCCTCAGGTAAAAATCTCAACTGTTATTCTGGTGCTTTTTATCCCGTGCCGGCACCAAGTAGTAGACTGATTCACTTGTGGAAAGATCCATTTGCAGGAATGGGCGGCATACTTCTTGGGCGTGTCGAGGAACAATTGGCCAAAGGCAGTGGACGCGAGGCCGACCACTCAGCCAGAGGAACGTGCCGTCAACGCCTCATCCAAATCCGAAGGCGAAGGTGCTGGTCGGAAGGAGAGTCCCCCCCGGTATCAGAGAAAGTTTGAGAGAAGAGGGCAGCGAAAGATGAGCCGGCCCAAAAGAAGAGGAGAACGGCGAATGTAGCTCCCCACAAGCCAGGCGACATCTCACTTGGTGGCGATCGGACCATTCAGACATAGAGTTCGGTGATGTCCAAGTGGTCGAACGACGACAGGGCTCCAGTAGCCCCCCTCCGAGCACTGAAGCATCACCACACAACACGCGTGTGGAGGTGCAGTCGAAGGGAGGGGAAGGAGTCACCGAGCAGCAAGCGGAGGAGACACGGACAGCGGGGCTGCAAGACCTCTAGCCTAGGACACACGGGTTGACCCTAGAGCAGTGCCTGGGTGCCTGGGGAGGCAGCGCTTGTTCAGAATCGTCTACCGGGAAGCTGATGTGTAAGTTTCTCAGCCTTGAGATCGGTAGCTGTCCGATTTTTATAGTTGCGATGACCGATGAGTTAATCTGATGCAGAACGGGGTGCCCGGAGGATCTAAATCCTTTAGGCCAGACTAGCGAGCAGCTAGGGGCTATTCTCGGTGCGGAGACAATGCTGGCAGACTTCGTCCTAGAGTCCCCGGGCGCTCGTTGGTTTGTAGAGGATTAGACCACCGCTGCTAATGGAGTCGGAGGTGAAGAGTGGTTGGTGACCACGATAGGCGAGTCAATGGAGACACCAGGAGCAACGGCGAGAGCCACCAAGTCTTTGGAGGTGGAGGTGGGAGCTACCGATGACATGCCGGAATCGGCGGCTCAGAGGCCGGTGGGGTCGGAGGAGCAAGCGGCGCACCCTGAGATGCTGCAGGGCACGGTCGATCACTCTATGCGGCCACAGAGCCCCCGAGGAGCACCGCCAGCTATGAAGGAAGAGGACGAGGTCGAGGAGATTGAGCATGAAGGATCACGATCTCAAACTGTCCGCATCTTCCACAAGCAAGGGGACTAAGTCATGGTCGTGGAAGAGGAGGAACCCACCAGGGAGGTGAAGAGGCTACGGTCCACCCTTTCCACAGCTATGAAGCAAATTGAGGTTAGTATTGCATCAGTGGTGTCCATCTTTGGCGTTGGAGAATATGGTCCTTTATAATCTTGGTGCTTTGCAGGGCATAGCATGAACTGCCGTACAATGGCAGCAGCTGATCAAGAGGATGGATTCCCTCTCTGAGGAGAACAAGAAGCTGAAGGAGGTGGTGAAACTGATGGAGAAAAATGTCTGGAAGGCCCAGCACGAAAGGGATCTTGCTAAATCAAATGCCAAGGACCTAGAGTACCAGAAGGGCATCTTATCCGAGCAGATGAAGACCGTCTTCGAGCAGCTAGAGCGCACCTTCGAGCAGTTGAAGACCATCTCGAGCAGCTGGGGTGCACCTCTGAGTAGCTGAAAAGCATCTCCAAGCAGAAGAAAGGTACTATGGATCGGTGAATTTGTTCTGCATTGTCGAACAGTCTTGACGTTGCTGTTGACCGTTATATTTGTAGAGCAAGATGCAGAGCTCGACCAGTTGCATCAAGTCATCGGTCAACTCCAAGAGGAGAAGGAGAAGGCGTCTAGGCGAGCAGAGAAACTAGCCGAGGATCTAGAAGGTGAGTCATTCGTGGTCAGAGTTGTTGCTGATATGATTGCTTTGTTTGACGAATCCCTTTGGTGTCTGTAGAATACCGTCAAAGGACCAAGGCGTAGTTTGACATGCTGGAGCTGGAGGCACAAACCTAGTGGGGAAAACTCGATGCTATGGTGGCTAGAGTCAAGCCGGTGCTCAACTGTATTGACATGGAATTAGCTCCTCAGCCCGACGATAGGCCACCACATCTAGACGCCATCATCGACAGGTGCAAGGCGGCATGGGAGAACATCAAGAGCTTCAACCGAGATGCCACTGTCTCTGTCATGACACATGCCCTGGCGGTGGTCTGGTCCCACTACCCTGCCATCAATCTTCGAGCGATAGGGGCCGGATTCGCTAGAGGGACGGGTGCGATGAAGCAGGAGCAGCTAAAAGATGAGGTGGAGGACGCGGCAAAGAGGCTAGCCGGCAATGTCGATCTGTTCGATGAGGTAGATGGTGAGGGCCAAGCCTAGTAACCTGAACCTGTATGGGACATCTAGAGAGGAGAGTTAGATGCGCGAGGGCATAAGTAAACATTTATGTATTTGTATAAATGTTGTATGTAGATGACATGTGCATGTTCAGGTGGCTTGCTAACACTTGCGGTGAAAAAGAAACGTGTTGTCAACCCTAATGCGTTTATACGTGGTATAAGTAGCGTTCGAGCAGTTAGTTCATTACTAGGCTCTTGGCCTTGGCTAGCCCGTATTCCATAACGTCGAGCACTAGAGCCCGTGCATGTGTAGGAGGAACAGACGTGACCGAGGAACCATAGCCAACCACCCATAACGCAGAGCACTGGAGCCCGTAGCACGTGTAGAGTGAGATTGGAGATAGGGTTTTCTCCAAAGAACACAGAGCGGAATGTGTGCTGCTCGATGGTTGGTAGAATATCTTAAAGATATTTTAGTATGGAGAAACAGGGCGGAGCATTTATGGAGATCATGTATAATTGCTGGAGTTTATTGAGGTGTAACTTGGAGCTGGTGATCGCAAATGGAGATTAAACCAGAGTGGAGAAATAATGGAGACAAAGCATGGCGATGAAAACTTTATTCATCATGGAGTGAAGAGTACATATCTAGAGCGTTTCAAGGATAGAAACATATAAGGTGCTCGATGTGCCTTGAATTGGGAATGTTGATTCCTTCCATTTCACATAGCCGGTAAGACCCTGGTCGAGTAACCTCTTTGACCACGTAAGGCCCTTCCTAGGGGGAGGAGAGCTTGTGCATCCCTTTGGTTTTCTGCTTTCTACGGAGAATGAGGTCGCCGACCGCAAATAAATGACCTTTGATATTGCGATTGTAGTATCTTTGTAGGCCATCTAGGTACTTGGCTATGCGGATGCAAGTGATCAGGCATTCTTCTTTGGCCCTGTCGATGTCCTCTGTCTGAACAGCCGTGGCTTGCTCTTCATTATAATGATCCACCCTAGGTGCTCGGAAGGTAATGTCTACTGGAAGTATGGCTTCTGAGCCATAGACCAAAAAATATGGAGACATACCGATGTTGTGACTAGCTTGAGTGCGCAGTCCCTAGACCACAGCTGGGAGCTCTTTGAGCCATCTACCTGGATGCTTTTCCTCTTTTTGGTAGTCTCTTTTTGAGGGCATCAAGGATCATGCCGTTCGCCCGTTCGACATGGCCGTTGGCTCTAGGATGGGCAACAGAGACATATTTGATGGAGATGCATTGGTCTTCACAAAAGTCCCAAAAATGGTGACCAGTGAATGTAGTTCGAAGATCGGTGATAATGCTGTTTGGGAGACCGAATCTATTGATGATATCTTCGAAGAGCTCAACTACCTTCTTTGCAGTGGCCGAAACAAGCGGCTTGTATTTGATCCACTTGGAGAACTTGTCAATCGCGATGTATACATACCAAAAACCACCTGGCACAGGTTTGAAAGGTTCAATCATGTCCAGTCCCTAGCATGCAAAAGGCCAAAAAGCTGGGATGGTCTGTAATTCCTATGCCGGCATGTGTCTTTGCTTGATGAAAAATTGACATCCTTCACAACGTCGGACGAGGTCTTCTGCGTCGGCGATGGCCATCGACCAGTAAAAACCAGCTCAGAAAGCTTTGCCGACCAGGTTTCTAGAGGTAGCGTGATTGCCACAGGAGCCAGAGTGAATTTCAAGAAGTAGTTTCACTCCCTCTTCTTGGGTGATGCATTTCTGTAGTATCCCTTCCTTGGCACTTTTCCTCATCAGGTTCCCGTCTACCAGCACGTAATGCTTGTTGCGACGGATAAGGCATTTAGTTTTGGTCTTATCGACGGGTACATCAACGCTGGTGAGGTACTTGATGAACTGTTCCCTCCAATCTACGGCCGGCGAAGGTATTGCAAGTACCAGCAGCTCGATGGGGAGGATTTCTTAAACTTCCTTCTCTTCCTTAATAGACGGCGTAAAGAGGTCTTGAATGAAGACCCTAGGCGGAATCACGGTGTGAGAAGAGCCTATCTTAGATAGGTGGTCGGTGAGCTGATTTTGGTCTCATACCACGTGGTGGTACTCGATACCGTAGAACTTTCCTTCGAGTTTCCAGATCTCGGCGCAGTATGCGTCCATCTTCTCACTGGATCAGGACCAATCTTTGTTGACTTGGTTGATGACTAGCGCAGAGTCTCCGTATACCATGAGGTGTTTGACACCGAGCTCGACAGCTATACAAAGTCTATGGAGACATGCTTCATATTCCACGGTGTTGTTGGAAGCTAGAAAATGAATTCAGAGGACGTATCGGAGCTTGTCCTTGGTCGGAGTAATGAATAAAATGCTAGCACCAGCACTGTTGAAGTTAAGGGCACCGTCAAAATACATCATCTAGTGCTTAGGGCAAGTAGCAGGGATGGGCTCTTGTATCTCAGTCTACTCAGCGACGAAGTCAACGAGTGCCTGTGACTTAATGGTAGGCCTGCTTCTGAATTTTATAGAGTAAGTGCTGAGCTCGATAGCCTACTTGATGATGCGGCCATTGGCCTCTTTGTTGCGAAGGATATCCCCTAGAGGGAACTCGGTGACCATGGTAATCTTGTAATACTCAAAGTAATGGCGGAGCTTGCGCGACGTGACCAAAATAGTGTATAACAGCTTCTGAACCTGAGGGTAACGAGTTTTAGACTCGTTAAGAACCTCGCTGATGAAGTAGACTGGACGTTGTACCTTATAGGCATGTCCAAATTCCTCACCCTCGATGACGATAGCTGTGCTAACGACACGAGAAGTGGTGGCGATGTAGATCAATAGGGTTTCGTTTGGTTGAGGCACCGTCATGATCGGAGGCTTCGTTAGAAACAACTTGAGCTACTCAAAAGCCATATTAGCCTTCTTCGACCAAGAGAAGTGCTCGGAAGCCTTGAGTAGCTTGAAGAACTGAAAGCACCTAGGCCCCTAGTTGGGTTTCAGTGATTAATGACAATACGTGATTACTATGACTAACGTGTGTTTTGCAGAAACAATTGAGTTAGGTCACGGTAATGGAGATCGATTGGGCAATCATGGTTGTCATGCCCCTACGATGGAAATCATTTTGGTTTTCAAAGGATGGATGATAAGGTTAAGGATGGACTAGTTCTAAGTGTCGATTAGAGTTGGAGAGACACTTAGAGTAGTTTAGGACTTTGTTTTTCCTTTGGCCGTAGTATTAAGGGGGGTATGAACGGGTAGCTTGACCTAGGTGAGACTAGTGAGTTAGGTGTGGTGCACACTTATTAAAAGTAGCACTAGGTAGCTCTATAACAGCCCTTTGATCCAATGGAGCAAACTTCATTCACATTTGTTCGAGAGTTGGAAGTGAATGGAGGGTCAAATACTGACCGGACGCTGGCTTTGGTGTGACCGGACGCTGGCTCAGAGTCCGATCAGTTCATTTGACCAAGGTGAAATCGTCTGGAAGTGACCGGATGCTGCGAGGTCATGGTACCGGACGCTGAGGGCCAGCGTCCGGTCGACTCCAGTAAGGTCCCAAAGAGGGAGAATCCTAATCGGACGTGTCCGGTCAAAGCTGACTAGATGCTGATCAGGTTCTGGTTACTGACCGGACGCTGCTTAGCAAGTGACCGGACTCTGGAGGTCTAGTGTACGGTCGACATCAGTAAGGTTCCAGTGAGGGGAAAACGTTACTGGACATGTCCGGTCAGTGTTGATCGGACGCTGCCAGCGTTCGGTCAACTCATAACCACTGGAGCTCGGGGTATACTGACCGGTGTGTCCGGTCAACATGACCAGAGCGTCCGGTCACCCCGTAGAGGCACATAACGGTTTGTTTTTTAGCCGGTGTTATAAATACCACCTCCACTCGTGTGTGGGGGTACTTTTGCTCATTCCAACAGCTGAGAAACACCTTAGAGAGTGCCAAGAAGAGCAAGGTCCTAGTGAGGTGATTGAGATTTGAGAATCCCAAAGAGATCCCTCATTAGTGAAGATCAAGAGTAGCAAAGTGTGCATCCACCTTCTCATTAGGCTTGTCATGGTCAAGTGAGAGTTTGTGTTTGTTACTCTTGGTGATTGCCATCACCTAGATGGCTTGGTGGTGATTGGGAGCTTGGTGATCATCCGGAGAGCTTGTGGATGACCCAACTCACATTGTGAGCGGTTGTGGGTGATTCACCACGACGGAGTGTCGAAGAATCAATCCATAGAGAGCACTTGATCCTTGCGTGGATCAAGGGGGAGCTACACCCTTGCGCGGGTGCTCCAACAAGGACTAGTGGGGAGTGGCGACTCTCCGATACCTCGACAAAATACCGTCGCGTTCCTCTCTCTCTCTCTCCATTTACTTTGAGCATTTACTCTGAGCAATTCAATACTTGTCTTTACATTCACAGAATTGCCATGCTAGAGTAGGATTGGAATTTAGGTTGCAAGTCTTTTGTGTGGTAGAACACTTAGAAACACTTTCTAGGCACAAGGGGTTAATTGGGCTAACCGTAGGATTTAATTATTGCAAAGAAATTTAGAATTAGCCCAATTCACCCCCCCCCCTCTTGGGCATCTTGATCCTTTTAATTGGGATTAGAGCCTTGTGTTCACGTATTTAGGCTTAACCGCCTAGAGCAAGATGTCTCACGGGGATGGACCTCATCCTATCTTTGAGGGAGATGACTTTCCTTATTGGAAAATTCGCATGGAGGCGTATCTAGAGGCTCTAGATGTTGGTATACTTAGAGCCGCCTCACAAGGCTTCCCAAAACCTCGGGATGCTACTAACCTACAAGGCGATGAGGTGAATTACGAGATGTGGAATGTAAAGGCTTGAAACACCATCTTTAGAGGCCTTTGCAAAGATGTGTTCAATCGAGTGAGGAACCACAAAGATGCCCATGCACTATGGTCAGACATTTGTGCGCTCCATGAGGGAACTAAGAGTGAGTGTGAGGAACGCTATCATCTTGTCATGAAAAAGCTCAACTCTTTTGAAATGCTTCCTAAGGAATGTGCTAATGAAATGTATTCACGTTTGAATGTTCTTGTAAAGGAAGTCAATGGGCTTGGACTCACTCAAATGCAACCATCCGATGTTGTAAGAAAGATCTTGAGTGTCCTCCCCATTGACAAATATGGGCATATTGTGACCGTGCTACATCAAGGTGATCTTTCCACCGCTACACCAACACAAATCTTGGGGAAGATCAATACTCATGAGATGTACATGCACATCATTCCACAAGATGGCTCATCCTCTACCAAGAAGAAAGATAAGGACATAGCATTCAAGGCTAGCCAAGAGAAGGGCAAAGGAAGACTTGAGTATGAGAGCTCAAGTGATGATGAAGTTGATGATGAAAGTCTTGCTCTCATGGTGAAGAAGACCGCCAAGATGCTAAAGAAACTCAACAAGAGTGGCATCAAGTTTGATGGCAAGAAGAAGAAGTTCTTCACAAGCTCTAGAAGGAAGCCAATCTCCGTGATGGATTGCTACAATTATAGAGAACTTGGTCATCTAGCTCACCAATGCACAAAGCCCAAGAAAGACAAGTTCAAGAATAAGAACAAGGGTAAGAAAGATGACTCAAGCAATGAAGATAAAGATGAGAAGAAAAAGAACAAGCCATACAAGAAGAGAGATAGCAAGAAGAAGGATTTCCACAAGAAAAAGAAGAGTGGAAAGGCTTACATCGTCGGTGATTGGCTCACGGACATTGATTCATCTAGTGGATCATCCGATGATGAAAGTGACAATGAGAAGGTGGCCGCCATTGCTATTGACTCATCATCCTCACCGCCACTGCCGCCATCATCCTCTACACACCTATGCCTTATGGCCAAGGGTGAACGCAAGGTATCACATGATGATGATAGTAGCGGTGATGATCATTCTCATAATGATGATAGTGATAGTGATAGCGATGATGAATATGAGTCACCTACTTATGATGATCTTGCTAAATTACTAAAGAAATACACTAAGATCATTATAAAGACTAGAGCTAAAAATGAAAAGCTTGAGATTAAGAATGATTCTCTTTTAGCTAAATGTGAGATAGCCAAAAAGGCTAGTGTTGAGCTTAGAGAAGCAAATGATGCTATGTCATCTAAACTCAAGGAGCTCAAATCTTCTAAGAAAGAGCTTAAAGATAAACATGATAAACTTGAGTGGGTGCACAAAGAGCTCATCACTAGCCATAACAAGCTAAAAGATGAATATACTACTCTCAAGATTAATCATGACAATCTTATTATTGCTCAAGAATTTTTACCCAATGAGCCACATGATGCTACTAACGATGTTGTTAAGATTGATATAGCTACATCATGTGATGATTTAATTGATGAGAGCATTGAGCAAGGATCTAGTGGCAAAGGCAAGCAAGTGGTTGAGTGCAATGACTATGATGAGTATGTCAAGCTCAAGCATGACAATGAAAAGCTAAAGAAAGAGTTTTAAGAGCTCAAAATCCACAACACCATTGTGCTAGAAACTCTTGATCATGATGGTGACTTGGCTTTTGAGAATGAGAAGCTAAAAGAAGAAAACAAGAAACTCAAGGAAGAGACAAATAATGTTGCACTCTAGGAAGATAAAGGTAGTGATGCTCTCAAGGAAGAAAACAAGAAGCTCAAGTTGGAAAAAGAGCATCTCAAGATTGGATTGAGCAAGTTCACTAGAGGCAAGTATCTTCAAAGTGAGCTTCTAATGAACACCGTCATGAAGATGGATAGAAGTGGCATTGGGTACATGGCAAACAAAGAGAAGAAGGCTCAAGCTCAACAATAACAATCAAAGCCAAAGCTAAAGAGATGCTTTGAGTGTGGAGAAGAAGGCCACTTTGCTCATGAGTGTCAAACTCCACCACCACAACCCTTGCCTAAGCATGCTAGACCCTTTGCCTTCAATGCTCACTACATGCTTAGAAAGGATTCTAATGGAAAGATGAAAGTGATGTTCTTAGGACCCCCAAATAAGAATAGTCTTAAGAAAATTTGAGTGGCAAAGTCACTTGTTGAGAAGGTGAAGGGCCCTCAACAAGTTTGGGTTACTAAAGCTTGACCTCTTGTGTGTCGGTGAACTACAAGACCGGTGGAAGTCATTGGGTTATTGATAGTGGTTGCATACAACATATGACCGATGATCCTCATATGTTCACCTCACTAGATGAAGAAGTAGATGGGCAAGAAAGAATCACATTTGGAGATAACTCAAAGGGCAAGGTCAAAGGATTGGGCAAAGTGGCAATATCAAATGATCACTCCATCTCCAATGTGCTATATGTTGCTTCGTTGAGTTTCAACTTGCTATCCGTTGGACAATTGTGTGATCTTGGCTTCCAATGCTTGTTTACCGAGAAGGAGGTTGTTGTATCCAAGAAGGATGATGATCATGTGATATTCAAAGGATTTAGATACAATAACCTATATCTAGTGGACTTCACCTCTAAAGATGCAAACTTGAAGACATGCCTATTCAACAAAACAACACTTGGGTGGCTATGGCATAGAAGACTTGCTCATGTTGGAATGAGCTCACTCAAGAAGCTTATGAAGAATGACATGGTGAGAGGTTTGAAGGATGTGAAGTTTGAGAAGGACAAGCTTTGTAGTGCATGTCAAGCCAGCAAGCAAGTTACAAATACCCATCCAACAAAAGCTTTCATGTCAACCGCAAGAGTGCTAGAACTCCTTCACATGGATTTATTTGGACTAACAACATACAAGAGTTTGGGAGGAAATCTTTATTGTCTTGTGATTGTTGATGATTATTCAAGGTATACATGGGTATTCTTCCTTCATGACAAATCTGAAGTTGCATCTTGCTTCAAGAAGTTTGCCAAGAGAGCACAAAATGAATTTGAGGTAAAGCTCAAGAAGATAAGAAGTGACAATGGGAAAGAATTTGACAACACAAACATAGAAGCTTATTGCGATGAAGTTGGAATCAAACATGAAGTCTCCGCAACATATACTCCTCAACAAAATGGTGTAGTTGAGAGGAAGAACCGGACATTGATCACTCTTGCAAGAACAATGCTTGATGAGTATAACACCCCCGAAGCTTTATGGGCGGAAGCAATCAACACCGCATGCTATGCATCCAACCGCCTATTTCTTCAAAAGTTCCTTGGCAAGACACCTTATGAGTTGCTCAATGGGAAGAAGCCGGACGTCTCCTTCTTTAGGGTGTTTGGTTGCAAATGCTACATCTACAAGAAGCGGCAACACCTAGGGAAGTTTCAAAGACGTTGTGATATTGGTTTTCTTGTTGGTTACTCATCAAAGTCTAAAGTATATGGAGTATTTAATCATGCCACCGGCTTGGTTGAAGAAACATATGATGTGGAATTTGATGAATCTAACGGCTCCCAAGGAGCATATGAGAATCTTGATGATGTAGGTGATGAACCATTGAGGGAGGCTATGAAGAACATTCCAGTTGGAGACATCAAGCCTAAAGATGATGAAGATGATGTACAAGTGATTGATCCACCTTCTTCATCAAGTGTGCCACAAGATGATGAAAAAGATGGGAGAGTAGAAAATGAAGATACTCATGTCTCCCATGAACAAATGGTGGTACAAGCACAAGATGTTGATGCTCCACAACCTCCCCCTCAAGTGGTCAATAGAAGAAATACACCCCTACTTCAAGATCATCCACAAGATCTCATCATAGGAGTCCATCAAAGGGTGTAATGACTCAATCTCAAAAACTTGCTTCATTTATTGCTCATCACTCTTCTGTCTCTTGCTTTGAGCCTACTAAGGTAGAAGAAGCTCTTCAACATCCGGATTGGATAAATGCCATGCATGAAGAGTTGAACAACTTCACCCGCAATGAAGTTTGGACTCTTGAAGAGCGGCCAAAAGGTGCAAGAGTCATTGGAACAAAGTGGGTGTTCCAAAACAAGCAAGATGATCAAGGTGTTGTTGTGAGGAACAAGGCAAGACTAGTTGCAAAGGGGTTCTCTCAAGTTAAAGGTTTGGATTTTGGAGAGACCTTTGCCCCAGTTGCAAGATTAGAAGCCATCCGTATCCTCCTTGCATATGCATCACATCATGAAATAAAACTTTATCAAATGGATGTGAAAAGTGCATTTTTAAATGGCTTTATTAATGAACTAGTCTATGTTAATCAACCTCCCGGGTTTGAAGACCCTAGATATCCTAATCATGTTTATAGGTTGTCCAAGGCATTATATGGGCTTAAGCAAGCCCCAAGAGCTTGGTATGAGCGCCTTCGGGACTTCCTTATTGAGAAGGGCTTCACCATTGGGAAGGTCGACACTACACTATTCACCAAGAAGCTTGATGGGCATATCTTCATTTGTCAAGTGTATGTTGATGATATCATCTTTGGATCATCAAATGAAGATTCATGCAAAGAATTTGGTGAATTGATGTCAAAAGAGTTTGAGATGTCAATGATTGGAGAGCTTACATTCTTTCTTGGTTTTCAAGTCAAGCAAATGAGAGAAGGGATTTTCATCTCTCAAGAAAAATACACTAATGATCTTCTCAAGAGATTCAAGATGGATGAATGTAAGCCAATCAAGACTCCAGTGCCAACCAATGGACATCTCGACCTAGATGAGGGAGATAACCTGCTTGATCAAACTCTCTACCGCTCTATGATTGGTAGCTTGTTATATTTGACCGCATCTAGGCCCAACATCATGTTTAGTGTGTGTATGTGTGCAAGGTTTCAAGCTAATCCTAAGGAAACTCATTTAATTGCCGTAAAAAGAATCCTTAGGTATCTTAAGCACACACCAAGCATTGGTCTTTGGTATCCTGAAGGAGCTATTTTGAATTAGTTGGCTATTCCGATTTGGATTATGCCGGTTGCAAAGTTGATAGAAAAAGCACATCCAGAGGGTGCCATTTGCTTGGTAGATCACTTGTGTCTTGGTCCTCCAAGAAACAAAATAGTGTGGCTTTGTCCACCGCCGAAGCGGAATACATTGCCACAGTGCTTGTTGTGTACAAATACTTTACATGAAACAAACTTTGCTAGACTATGAAAGTGCGGTAAAACTTGCAAATAATCCGGTTCAACACTCTCGCAACAAGCACATAGATATCCGCCATCACTTTCTTAGAGATCATGTTGCTAAACATGATATATCACTAGAAGGTGTAAGGACCGAGGATCAATTGGAGGATATCTTTACTAAATCGCTAGATGAGGCTAAATTTTGTAGATTGCGGAATGAACTAAATGTGCTTGATTTTACTAACTTCACTAAAAATTGAGCTTGTGTTGTCCCTTGCATTGCATTGCAATATACAACATGTTTAATGCTTTATATTGCATATAGGGCTTGTCTAACATGGTTAAGATAACCGTTGAAAAGCGTGTGAAGAAGCTTAACCTTGGATCAAACTTGACAAGCAACTAGATTTACTTTCAAGTATTGCATTGCATATGCATGATTGTTGTTTGTTGTTTGTCTTTAGATTGCCCTCTTATTGCCTATTTTCTTAAAAAATTATAGCCTAAGGCAAAATATTTTGAAAATTTTGAGGGTTTGAGAGAGATCACTCACATCAGTCCCAATTGGTGTTTATTTGGATCTTATTAGAGTTGGGACTTGATTGGGAACAGGCAGCGTAAAGGACTTTGAAGATTTACTGAAGAAGGAGTGACTGGACGCTGCACCGAACTCTGGTGTCCAGTGTCCGATCAGTTCACAGGAGGTGAACCTGCTGCCGAAGGAGTGACCGGACGCTGAAACAGTGTTTTCCAGCGTCCGGTCAGAAGGAGCTTCAGCGTCCGGTCGATTGCGTCCGGTCGATGATAAAGACGTCAAGGCTTGGTGACTGGACTCTTGCTGTGTCCGGTCGATGTCCATCGGACGCATCCGGTCGTGATTCCAGAGGATTTGGACCTCTCTAGAATCGACCGGACGCTGGGTGGCAGCGTCCGGTCGCTGCCACCAGAGCGTCCGGTCAATAGATTTCGTGCGGTTTCAGGACTCTTTTCCCATTTCCTTTTCTGACTTATGGGGGGCCACCATAAAATCTAAGAGCATGACCTAATCTTTGACCGCGCCGTCTTTCTCGAGCTCTAAGCCGTCGTGCACGCCATAGCTGCCGTCTTGCCACTATGCCACCACAGTCACATGCCCGATCCCTACGCCACCATCGCTCGCCCGCACGCCGCCACCGCTCGCCCACGCGTCGCACTATGCCCCTACGCTGCCACTGCCCCTGCTCCCTGCACCGCTGTGATTCAGCCACACCGCTCCTTGCGCTGCCGCCCAAGCGCCTCCCTGCTACTCCACGCACCACCACACTATGCTCTGCCTAAGCTGCCGAGATCGACAGCAACAGTGCCATCCACGTCCAGCGCCGGTAACGCCCTGCCCTAACGCCGTCGCACTTGACCTTGCTCAGCACCCACATTGCAAGCACTGAGTTGAATTGCATCCAGTGCCGTCGATCCACCCCTGCAAACCCTAGCCTCGCGATTCGGTGGTTCCCCACGCATTGTCTCTTTTCTCCTCGGGTCGTCGGTTCGTCAGGTAGCAAGCCCGTCATTTCAATTTCATACCTAATTGCTTGCTTCCTAGGGTTTCGCATCTATTAGATATATCGTATTTATTTGTATATCCTTCTATTCCATCGTGCAGCGAGTCGGTGCCATTGAGATCGTGTGGCAGTTGTCAGTTAACTCGGAGCCAAGCTCGCGAGTATGGATCGAGGCCAAGCCTCGGAAGCGACAGATTGATAGTTGATCTTTATCAACGGCAGTTTTTCTTCAGATTATCAGATGGCTCGGACGAAGAACGTCAGAGGTGGTCCCGGTGATGAGGATCGGAGGCCCCCGCCTCACCAGCCTGCAGATCCTAAAGGCAAAGCAACGAAGAAGCTAGCAACCCGGAAGCGCAAATATCTAGATGCAGAGACAGTGAGAGCAGCAGCAGTTGCAGAGTCCGCAGAGCATGCCAAGAGAGGAGGTGCATGCAGTGGAGTTGTTATTGCAGATCCGCTTCCACCAGGAGCGATGGAGGGCATCGAGCGTGTTGAGCGCCTTCATGGTGGTCCACCTGGGACTGTCATGGTTGTAGGATGGTGTCATACTATTGATGAGATTCAGCCTTAGGGGGAGTCACAGCAGCAGGCACCGCCAGCAGAGCAGACTCAGGAGGTAGAGCCGTCACAGCAGTCTCTAGAGGGTGAGTAGGTCCAGCAGGCCAAGGAGACAGAGCCAGCACCACAGCCACAGTTATGCCGCTCTAGTCATACTCGTGTCCTAGTTTCACTGAGGCCAGTCACTCAGAGGAGGGGTTCTCGTCCACCACCTTGACCACAGGGTCCGCCTCCAGTGACCCATCTTGACCTGAGGGCAGCCACGGCCAAGTAGGTGGAACAGTTGAGGTTTGTTGACTTTGAGGTATGGTTTCCACCTAGGAGGGATGAGAGAGCATTAGAGGAATTCTATACACCCCTTCAGGAGGATTTCTATAATGCTTATCAGAACAGCGGAGCAGTCTTCATACCTCAGAGAGTATGCAACATTGAGTCTATTGTTGCAGCAGCTGGAGAGCACATTCACCCCTACCTTGCATATCTACCGGGGCTAACAGATCTGATTGGATGGACCAGATTATATGTTTCATCTTAGGTTCGTCAGTTCTACGCATCTCTCTGGATTGATCCCCACCATAGGTTCATTCACTTTGCATTTGGTGACAGAGACTATCGGTTGACGAGCACTAGGGTCAGGGAAATTCTTAGGCTTCAGGAGCAGCCAGTCAGGCTCCATTAGGTGTGCTATGGACAGACTGCACCCCCAGACGTCCTCATGGTGGTATGGTACCCCCTACAGACTTGGTACATCACTGCTTTATAGAGCCTTTTGGCGAGGGCTCGAGGAGAAACCCCAGTGATCTCACGCCCACTGCTCGAGTGCTTGAGGCTGTTATGAGGAGGACTTTACTCCCGAGGATGGGATACAGAGAGGGATTGACTCAGATTTAGCTATGGCTTCTCAACTCTCTGATGCAGCAGACAGTTTTCGACATCTGGGATCTTCTTCTGTCAGAGATGGAGGACACTATAGCTGAGGGCTTCAGAGGTCACAAGCAGCTACCCTACACTCACTGGGTCACATTCCTTATCCACAGAGCTATGTCAGTTAAGTCACCTAAGATGATTGCTGAGTATAGTGGTGCCATGATAGAGTTCCCTGCTTATAACCTGTCTCAGATGATCCGCCATAGTACACCACAGGCACCGAGTCAGCCACGCTGTTGTCCTGATGTGCCAGAGTCTACTGCCCAGCAGGATGAGATCATCAGGGGTATTGCAGCTACAGAGGAGGAGGAGCTTGCAAAACAGGAGGGGTTGGTCACTAGCGAGCCCAGTGACAGTTCTGATGATGATTACCAGCCCATTCCACAGATGCCTCCACGACGACATGATGCTAAGGTCGGTAGCTCTAGTTCAGCGCCACCTGCCCTGCAGACTGACCCCGCTCATCTGGCTATACTTGAGCGGATGAGGCAGGACCAGGCCAGACAGGCTCAGGGGACTGCTGCTACACTTGCACAATTCTAGACTCGGCAGGACAAGTTCTAGCGCCAACAACTTGTTATTCAACAGCAGACACAGGCTCTACAGCAATAGTAGTAGGCTATGCATCAGCAGCAGATACTCATGCAGCAGTAGCTTCTTAGGTTCATGCAGCATGTAGTGTAGGTGATTGGGGCCCCACCGCCATAGGCTTCGCCCTAGCTTGGTCAGCCTACCACCACTTCGATGACTCTAGCGTTATAGCCTAGTGGGCTTCAGAGTTAGGGACAGCCACCAACACATTATGCTTCATCGATAGAGTAGGTGTCCTAGTGGTTTGCTTTGCCAGTGGTAGCCCCGCAGTTCACACCACTCTAGACAGGCTTCACACCAGCACAGACGTCGTCGCTACTTGAGTCAGACACTTCAGTCTCCAGGAGTCTTGGAGCCTCCTTCAGTGAGTTGATAGGGCAGCCCACTCCTCAATACCTACATGTTCTAGGTCCTTCTACGGCTGCATCTATCACAGCGATGATAGAGACGCTCCCCTCCTCAGTGGCATCATCAGAGCCAGCTGCTTCAGTTTTACCAGCTCAGCCTACAGCAGCACCAGTTCCTGATCCGACCCAGATTGCTTCTGCATCACTACCAGCTACAGAGGGTCAAACAGCTCAGAGCTCAGGATCAGATGATGATGGCACCTAGTTCCACCTCGCTCCTCGTACCTCAGTGCCCAGCTCGTCCGTTGCAGCCCCGCTAATTGACTCGTAGGTTTTGGTGTTTGACGCCAAAGGGGGAGAGGGTTTGAGTATGTTAGGCTTAGGGGGGAGCTACTTATCTAGGGGGAGCTTAGTTATTATATTAGCTTATCTATTTATATTTGGAGTTTCTATTTGTGAGATACACTATTATGCTTTTGTGTGTGTGATACATTATGCATTCATGTTTACTACTATATCTATGTGATAGTGATATCTACATGATCATAATATATGACATGTGTGCTCTCTATTTTGAATTCTTTATATGTCATATCACTTGTGTTTTGCTCATTTGCCTTTGCTTCCGCGTTTTAACTTCGATGCAAATGAGCTTTATTACTAGTACTCATGCTTATTTCATATATTTTGAGTACATATAAGCTTGCCTAACACTTTTGTTCTTATTGCCAAAAGCTTATATGGACCAAGCATGTTAAAAACCTCATCTCTTTCACATACTCGAGGTAGTATTGTCATCAATCACCAAAAAGGGGGAGATTGAAAGCATCTAGCCCCTAGTTGGGTTTCGGTGATTAATGACAATACATGATTACTATGACTAACGCGTGTTTTGCAGAAACAATTAAGTTAGGTCACGGTAATGGAGATCGATTGAGCAATCATGGTTGTCATGCCCCTACGATGGAAATCGTTTCGGTTTTCAAAGGATGGACGACAAGGTTAAGGATGGACTAGTTCTAAGTGTCGATTGGAGTTGGAGAGACACTTAGAGTAGTTTAGGACTTTATTTTTCCTTTGGCCGTACAATTAAGGGGGCATGAATGGGTAGCTTGACCTAGGTGAGACTTGTGAGTTAGGTGTGGTGCACACTTATTAAAACTAGCACTAGGTAGCTCCATAATAGCCCTTTGATCCAATGGAGCAAACTTCATTCACATTTGTTCGAGAGTTGGAAGTGAATGGAGGGTCAAATACTGACCGGACGCTGGCTTCGGTGTGACCGGACGCTGGCTCAGAGTCCGGTCAGTTCATTTGACCAAGGTGAAATCGTCTAGAAGTGACCGGACGCTGAGGGCCAGCGTTCGGTCGACTCCAGTAAGGTCCCAAAGAGGGAGAATCCTAATCGGACACGTCCGGTCAAAGCTGATCGGACGCTGATCAGGTTCTGGTTACTGATCGGATGCTGCTCAACAAGTGACTGGACTCTAGAGGTCTAGCGTCCGGTCGACATCAGTAAGGTTCCAGTGAGGGGAAAACGTGATCGGATGCGTCCGGTCAGTGTTGATCGGACGCTGCCATCGTCCGGTCAACTCATAACCACTAGAGCTCGGGGTATACTGACTGGTGCATCCGGTCAACATGACTGGAGCGTCCGGTCATCCCGTAGAGGCACATAACGGTTCGTTTTTTAGCCGGTGTTATAAATACCACCTCCACTCATGTGTGGGGGTACTTTTGCTCATTCCAACAGCTGAGAAACACCTTAGAGAGTGCCAAGAAGAGTAAGGTCCTAGTGAGGTGATTGAGATTTGAGAATCCCAAAGAGAGCCCTCATTAGTGAAGATCAAGAGTAGCAAAGTGTGCATCCACCTTCTCATTAGGCTTGTCATGGTCAAGTGAGGGTTCGTGCTTGTTACTCTTGGTGATCGCCATCACCTAGACGGCTTGGTGGTGATTGAGAGCTTGGTGATCATCCGAAGAGCTTGTGGATGACCCAACTCACATTGTGAGCGGTTGTGGGTGATTCACCGTGACGGAGTGTCGAAGAATCAACTCATAGAGAGCACTTAATCCTTGCGCGGATCAAGGGGGAGCTACACCCTTGCGCGGGTGCTCCAACGAGGACTAGTGGGGAGTGGCGACTCTCCGATACCTCGGTAAAACATCGCCGCGCTCCTCTCTCTCCATTTACTTTGAGCATTTACTTTGAGCAATTCAATACTTGTCTTTACATTCATAGAATTGCCATGCTAGAGTAGGATTGGAATTTAGGTTGCAAGTCTTTTGTGTGGTAGAACACTTTCTAGGCACAAGGGGTTAATTGGGTTAACTATAGGATTTAATTATTGCAAAGAAATTTAGAATTAGCCTAATTCACCCCCCCCCCCCTCTTGGGCATCTTGATCCTTTCAAGAACGGTAGTCCCTTTTCGCCGAAGCATGATATAAAGCGGCTGAGAGCAACCATGCACCCTGTGAGCTTCTATATATCCTTTATGCAGGTTGGCCGTTTCATATTGGTAATGGCGGAGACCTTGTTGGGGTTAGGTTCGATACCGCGGGCGCTGATGATGTAGCCCAGGAGTATGCCGGATGGAACTCCAAAGATGCACTTTGAAGGGTTCAACTTCCATTTGTATCTTTTCGGGTTGGTGAACGTTTCTTTGAGGTCGGCGATGAGATTGTCGATGGTTTTGGATTTGACGACCACGTCGTCGATGTAAGCTTCGACGTTGTGGCCTATTTGTTGGTCAAGGCACATCTGGATGGCCCTTTGGTAGGTCGCCCCAGCGTTCTTGAGTCCAAAAGACATGGTGGTATAGCAATACGCACCGAAAGGCATGATGTACGACGTTTTGATCTGGTCGTCGTCTTTGAGGGTTATCTATCTACAACCTCGTCTATCCGAGGCAGACCGAAGGGGTCTTTAGGGCAGTGTTTGTTGAGATTGGTGTAATCAACACACATTCTCCATTCTTTATTCTTTTTTTGAACAAGAACTAGATTTGCTAACCACTCAGGATGATACACTTCTTTAATAAATCTAGTAGCTAGGAGCCATTTTATTTCTACCCTAATAGCCTCCTTGTCTGGCGCAAATCATCGGAGTTTCTGCTTGATCGATTTGGTGGTCGGCGAGACATTCAAGGAGTGATCGATCTTCTCCCATGGTACCCCCGGCATGTCTGTAGGTTTCCAAGCAAACACGTCGGCGTTGGCACGTAGGAAGGAGATGAGTGCGCTTTCCTATTTGGGGTCAAGATGAGCCCCAATCTTTGCGATCTTGGTGGGGTCGTCGAGGCCGAGGCCGACCTCCTTTGTTTCCTTGGACTTGGTGGAGGCGTGAGGAGGCTCCAACGTTGGGATCTCCAGGTCATCGGCGGGCACTGTCTTGGCATCGGTGACCACACTAGCCATCTAGATGGAGAGGTCAGTGGCTTCGGTGAGGGCGAGACTCTCTATTTCGTAGGCGTAGGCAATGGAGAGGTTGGCCCGTAGGGCTAGAACTCTTGCAGACGAAGGCATCTTCAATACCAGATAGGCATAGTGCGATATGGCCATGAACTTGGCCAGAGCTGGCCAACCAAGTGTGGCGTGGTAGGCGGTGTTGAAGTCGGCGACGTAGAAGTTGATGTGCTCGACACGGAAGTTGCTAGCTGTGCCGAATTGTACTAGGAGGGTGATCTCTCCAAGGAGTTTGGATGTCCTGCCAGGTACCACACCCCATGAAAGCATCTAGGCCCCTTGTTGGGTTTCGGTGATTAATGACAATACAAGATTACTATGACTAACGTGTGTTTTGCAGAGGCAATTAAGTTAGGTCATGGTAATGGAGATCAATTGGGAAATCAAGGTGGTCATGCCCCTACGATGGAAATCGTTTCGGTTTTCAAAGGATGGACGACAAGGTTAAGGATAACTAGTTCTAAGTGTCGATTGGAGTTGGAGGGACACTTAGAGTAGTTTAGGACTTTGTTTTTCCTTTAGTCGTACAATTAAGGGGGTATGGACGGGTAGCTTGACCTAGGTGAGTCTAGTGAGTTAGGTGTGGTGCACACTTGTTAAAACTAGCACTAGGTAGCTCCTACATATGCCTAAGATCCTTTGGAGCGAACTTCATTCTCATATGATCGAGCGTTGGAAGTGAATGGAGGGTCAAATGCTGACCGGACGCTAGCTCTGATCGGACCAGACGCTGGCTCCAGGGTCCGGTCAGTTCATTTGATCAAGGAGATTGCATCTGGTGTGACCGGACGATGAGTGGTTGAGTGACCGGACGCTAAGGGATAGCGTCCGGTCGACTCCAATAAGGTTCCCGAAGAGAAAATCTACGACCGGACGCGTCCGGTTAGTACTGACCGGACCCTGGGGGTTCAGCGTCTGGTCGAGTATAGTAAGGTTCCAGTGAGGGTTAAATGTGACCGGACATGTCTGGTCAGTGGTGATCGGACCCTGCCAGCGTCCAGTCAACACTTAAACATTGGTGTGCGGGTTGAACTGACCGGAGCATCCGGTTAACATGACTAGAGCGTCCGATCACCCCGCAGAGGCACATAACGGTTTGTTTTTCAGGCTGCCTTATAAATAGAAGCTCCACTCGTGTGTGGAGTTACTTTTACTCATTCCAACAGCTGAGAAACACGTTTGTGAGTGCCAAGAAGAGCAAGGTCCTAGTGAGGTGATTGAGATTCGAGAATTCAAGAGAGTAGCCTCATTAGTGAATCAAGAGTAGCAAAGTGTGCATCCACCGTTCTCATTAGGCTTCGTGTGGTCAAGTGAGAGTTTGTGCTTGTTACTCTTAGTGATCGCCATCACCTAGACGGCTTGGTGGTGATTGGGAGCTTGGTGATCACCCGGTGGAGCTTGTGGGTGACCCAACTCAAGTTGTGAGCGGTTGTGGGTGATTCACCGCGATGGAGTGTCGACTTTGAGCAATTCAATATTTGTTTTTACATTCATAGAATTGCTATGCTAGAGTAAGTTTGGAACATAGGTTGCAAGTCCTTTGTGCGTTAGATTAATAGAAACACTTTTCTAGGCACAAGGGGTTAATTGGGCTAACCGTAGGATTTAATTATTGCAAGAAAATTTAGAATTAGCCCAATTCACCCCCCCTCTTGGGCATCTTGATCCTTTCAATTGGTATCAGAGCCTCTTGCTCATGTTTTTAAGCTTAATCGCTTAGAGCAAGATGTCTTACGGGGATAGACCTCCTCCTATCTTTGAGGAAGATGACTTTCCATATTGGAAAATCCACATGGAGGCGTACTTAGAAGCTCTAGACGTTGGTATACTTAGAGCCGCCTCACAAGGCTTCCCCAAACCTCAGGATGCTACACACTTACAAGGCGATGAGGTTAATTATGAAAAGTGGAATGCAAAGGCTCGAAACACCATCTTTAGAGGTCTTTGCAAAGATGTGTTCAACCGCGTAAGGAACCACAAAGATGCCCATGCACTATGGTCGGACGTTTGTGCGCTCCATGATGGAACCAAGAGTGAGCGTGAGGAACGCTATCATCTTGTGATTAAAAAGCTAAATTCATTTGAGATACTTCCCAAAGAATGTGCTAATGAGATGTATTCATGGTTGAATGTTCTTATAGAGGAAGTCAATGGGCTTGGACTTACTCAAATGTCACCATCTGACATTGTGAGAAAGATCTTTAGTGTGCTCCCCATTGACAAATATGGGCATATTGTGACCGTGCTACACCAAGGTGATCTTTCCACCACTACACCGACACAAATCTTGAGAAAAATCAATGCTCATGAGATGTACATGCACATCACGCCACAAGATGACTCATCCTCTACCAAGAAGAAAGAGAAGGACTTAGCATTCAAAGCTAGCCAAGATAAGGGCAAAGCAAGACTTGAGTATGAGAGATCAAGTGATGAAGAAGATGAAGATGAAGATCTTGCTCTCATGGTGAAGAAAGCTGCCAAAATGCTAAAGAAGCTAAACAAGAGTGGCATCAAGTTCAATGGCAAGAAGAAGAAGTTCTTCACAAGCTCTAGAAGAAAGCCAATCTCTGAAATGGATTGCTTCAATTGTGGTGAACTTGGTCATCTAGCACATCAATGCACCAAGCCCAAGAAAGACAAGTTCAAGAACAAGAACAAGGGCAAGAAAAATGACTCAAGTAACGAAGATGAAGATGAGAAGAAGAAGAATAAGCCATACAATAAGAGAGATGGCAAAAAGAGGGACTTCCACAAGAAGAAGAAGAGTGGAAAGGCCTACATCGTCGGTGATTGGCTCACAGACATTGATTCATCTAGTGGATCACTCGATGATGATAGTGAAGATGAGAAGGTGGTCGCCATTGCTATTGATCTTTCATCTTCACTGCCACCATCGCCATCATCCTCTACACACCTATGCCTTATGGCCAAGGGTGAACGCAAGGTAACTAATAATGATGATAGTAGTGATGATGAGCAAGCTAGTGATGATGATAGCGATAGCGATGATGATGATTCACCTTCATATGATGATCTTGTCAAAATACTAAGAAAATACACTAAGATCATTAGAAAGAGTAGAGCTAAAAATGAAAAGCTTGATGATAAAAATGATTCACTCTTAGCAAAATGCGATACATTGGAAAAGGCTAATGTTGATCTTAAAGAAACAAATGATGCTATATCCTCCAAACTCAAGGAGCTCAAATATTCTAAGAAAGAGCTTAAAGATAAACATGATAAACTTGAGTGGGTGCACAATGAGCTCATCACTAGCCACAACAAGCTAAAAGATGAATATACAACTCTAAAGATAAATTATGATACTCTTGTTATTGCTCAAGAATTTTTACCAAACGAGCCACATGATGCTACTAACCATGTTGTTAAGATTGCTATAGCTATATCATGTGATGATTTAATTGATGAGAGCATTGAGCAAGGATCTAGTGGAAAAGGCAAGAAAGTGGTTGAGTGCAATGACTATGATGAATATGTCAAGCTCAAGAATGCAAATGAAAAGCTCATGAAAGATCTTGAAGAGATAAAAAGCCACAACACCATTGTGCTAGAAACTCTTGATCATTATGAAGAGTTGATCCTTGAGAATGAGAAGCTCAAAGAAGAGAACAAGAAGCTCAAGGAACAGAAGGACAATGATGTTCTCAAGGAAGAGAACAAGAAGCTCAAGATGGAGAAAGAGCATCTCAAGATGGGATTAAGCAAGTTTGCAAGAGGCAAGCATCTCCAAAGTGAGCTACTCATGAACACCGTCATGAAGATGGATAGAAGTGGCATTGGATATGTGGCGAGTGTAGAGAATAAGAAGGCTCAAGTTCAACAACAACAATCAAATCCAAAGCCAAAGTCAAAGAGATGTTTTGAGTGTGGACAAGAAGGCCACTTTGCTCATGAGTGCCAAACTCCACCGCCACAACCCTTACCCAAGCATGCTAGACCCTTTGCCTTCAATGCTCACTACATGCTTAGAAATGATTCTAGTAGAAAGATGAAAGTCATGTTCTTAGGACCCCCTAACAAGAATAGGCCTAAGAAGATTTGGGTGGCTAAGTCACTTGTTGAGAAGGTGAAGGGCCCTCAACAAGTTTGGGTTCCTAAAGCTTGAATCTCTTGTGTGTAGGTGAACTACAAGACCAGTGGAAGTCATTGGGTTATTGATAGTGGTTGCACTCAACATATGACCAGTGATCCTCGTATGTTCACCTCACTAGATGAAGAGGTAGATGGAAAAAAGAGAGAATTACATTTGGAGATAACTCAAAGGGCAAGGTTAAAGGATTGTGCAAAGTGGCAATATCAAATGATCATTCCATCTCCAATGTGCTTTATGTTGCTTCATTGAGCTTCAACTTGCTATCCGTTGGACAATTGTGTGATCTTGGTTTCCAATGCTTGTTCACCGAAAAGGAGGTTGTTGTATCCAAGGTAGATGATAATCAAGTGATATTCAATGGATTTAGATACAACAACTTATATCTAGTGGACTTCACATCCAAAGATGCAAATTTGAAGACTTGCCTATTCACCAAAACAACACTTGGGTGGCTATGGCATAGAAGACTTGCTCATGTTGGGATGAGCTCACTCAAGAAGCTTATGAAGAATGATTTGGTGAGAGGGTTGAAGGATGTGAAGTTTGAGAAGGACAAGCTTTGTAGTGCATGTCAAGCCGGCAAGCAAGTTGCAAATACTCATCCAACCAAAGCTTTCATGTCAACCACAAGAGTGCTAGAACTCCTTCACATTGATTTATTTAGACCAACAACATACAAGAGTTTGGGAGGAAATCTTTATTGTCTTGTGATTGTTGATGACTATTCAAGGTATACATGGGTATTCTTTCTTCATGACAAATCCAAAGTTGCATCTTGCTTTAAGAAGTTTGCCAAGAGAGCTCAAAATGAATTTGAAGTGAAGCTCAAAAAGATTAGAAGTGACAATGGGAAAGAATTTGACAACACAAACATAGAAGCCTATTGTGATGAAGTTGGAATCAAACATGAAGTCTCCGCAACTTATACTCCTCAACAAAATGGTGTAGTTGAGAGGAAGAACCGGACATTGATCACTCTTGCAAGAACAATGCTTGATGAGTACAACATCCCCGAAGCTCTATGGGCGGAAGCAATCAACACCGCATGCTATGCATCCAACCGCCTATTCCTTCAAAAGTTCCTTGGCAAGACACCTTATGAGTTGCTCAATGGAAAGAAGCCAGACGTCTCCTTCTTTAGGGTGTTTGGTTGCAAATGCTACATCTACAAAAAGAGCAACACCTATGGAAGTTCCAAAGATGTTATGATATTGGTTTTCTTGTTGGTTACTCATCAAAGTCCAAAGCATATAGAGTATTTAATCATGCCACCGGCTTGGTTGAAGAAACATATGATGTGGAATTTGATGAATCTAACGGCTCCCAAGGAGCACATGAGAATCTTGATGATGTAGGTGATGAACCATTGAGGGAGGCTATGAAGAATATTCTGGTGGGAGACATCAAGCCAAAGGATGATGAAGATGATGTACAAGTCATTGATCAACCTTCGTCATCAAGTGTGCCACAAGATGGTGAAAAAGACGGGAGAGTAGAAAATGAAGATACTCATATCTCACATGAGCAAATGGTGGTACAAGCACAAGATGTTGATGCTCCACAACCACCTCCTCAAGTGGTCAATAGAAGAAATACACCTCTCCTACAAGGTCATCCACAAGATCTCATCATAGGGAGTCCATCAAAGGGTGTAATGACTCGATCTCAAAAACTTGCTTCATTTATTGCTCATCACTCTTTTGTATCTTGCTATGAGCCTACCAAGATAGAAGAAGCTCTTAAAGATCCGGATTAGATTAATGCCATGCATGAAGAGTTCAACAACTTCACTCGCAATGAAGTTTGGACTCTTGAAGAGTGTCGACAAAATATGGTCGGTAGTCTACCTAGGGGTATGCCCAAGGTAGTAGATTGTCGGTAGACAGATGCGCAAGCTAAAAACAAGATGGTGATGTAAGATAGACATGAGGTTTTATCCAGGTTCGGCCGCCGTGAAGGCGTAATACCTACGTCATGCGTCTGATTATATTGCTATATGTCAATGACAGATGTTTTTGAGAGGGGTCCCGTGCCCGCCTTATATAGTCTGGGGGCAGGGGTTATAGATCTGGAAACTAATCCTAACCAGATACAATTGCCATAGGTGGCCGGATAAGGATTCCTATTCTAACCGACCAGGATCTTGCTTGATCTCCAAGTCTGCCTTGATTCCTTGCGCGGGACTCTGAGCAGATTGGTCGGGCCACGCGTCATCTTCTAGTGGGCTAGACCCCCTAGTCCGGGCCGGCCCAAGCCTAGCCATAAGGGTATAGGGGTTAATACCCCCATAGCTAGTCCCCGAGCACCATGTATTATGTTGCGACACGCCGTTCGATCCTCTTTGACTAATGCGATCTGTCTTCATGTCATCTCCAACTGGCTGAAACATTGACCAAGCAAATGTGCCAGTATTCTGGTCAGCACAGAGAGCAGTAGACCACGATTATAGCCAAAGATTCTGGTTGTTCGAAGAATGCATGGTGCTCTAAAGAAAAAAGAAAAAGATTTCTTTCCTGATCAAGTGTGCCCACTTGTATTTTTGAAAAGAAATGTAAGTGACCCTTGTACAATAGTAGTTATGGTCAATAGTCAGAGCGTAGGGGTCGATAAAATAAACACATTCACCGCAAGGTGAAGTGTGCCCACTTAGTCCCCGAGCCTGGTAGTAGGTGATGCAGGCACGTGGTGCCAGGGTCTAAAAAGAATTCCCAGTTAAGTTGAGAATCCAATCATCGTACAAGCGATACGAGATGCACCGGTAGGTGCATCGTACCGATGTAGTCCCCGAGCTTGCTGGAAGGCGAGGTATCAGCCTTGTAGCAAGATCTAAGTGAGAAAAAATAAACGTCTCTCAACTATATGTGAGTACAAATCACATGTAGCCGAGGAGAGCGGTCTCCGAGCAATGGTCGGTGAGTGGTCGGGGCAGTCCCCGAGTACGAGAGTGGTCGGAACAGTCCCCGAGCACGATGGTGGTCTGGACAGTCCCCGAGCACAAAAAGTGTGGCAAAAAATCATATGCCACTTGTACTATTATTTTATGTATTTATTTATTTTCTTGCTCTGTCAAGTCCAATCTGACACGTCTGGTCAAAAAAGTAGACGGGTATAGCACGTCATACTGCCTTTTTGTCTTGTCAAGCAAACAGTTGCGTGGCACCTGTCAGTAGGTGCATCAGCGTGGTCCCTCCCACACTAGCAACGAAGAGGCGCATATATTGGCGTAGATCTCGAGGCTGTGAAAACAACCATCTTCCAAGAATCCCGGGCAGACGAAACGGCGTAACTCTTGGGTTAAATACAGTATATGATAGGCCAGTTACTATTTATTGAACCCCATTGTCATTCGCAACCACAGCTTTCTTCTTCCTTTCACCAACCCTAATACATCTGAAATCGCCACCAATCAATCCGCCGCCATTTCCCCGTTCACCCGCAAGGCCGGAGTCATGGCGAAAAGTGATGCGTAGATAAGTTCAGAGCAGACTGCCCAGTAGCCGGCCATCGAGGAAGCCATAGTAGAAGATCCGTTGGGGCCTCAACAAGCGAGCAGTCAGACAACAGTCCCCGAGCAGGTGGTCGAGGGACCAGCCGAGCCGGGCACGACTGCTCCGAGCGCTAAACCTACTGAGGGCAACACCTCAGCGTCGAGGGTGATGGATCAGACCAAGGAGCAGCGGCCGAAGGTGAGAGCACAGCCCTCATTTACCAACGCTGTAGCTCGTGGGAAGGCTGTGGCGATCATAGATGCTGCCGACGCTGGGCCAGCACCAGGACCCGAAGAAGAGCCCGAAGAGGATGAGGTGGAGGAGGTCCTGGGCCATCCGCAAGACAAGCGACAACATGTGTATGTGTCGCGTTGGCGGAACAACCAATGGGTTGTCCATGAGGAAATCCCGGAGGTCGAAGAAACCAAGAAAGTTGAACGGGCGGTGAAATGGCTTGTGACAGAGGTGCAGGTAAGCTTTGCCTCACCCCTTGGTCTTGCTGTCTAGTCGTAATTGTCTGACTTAGCTATCTACACACAGGACCTAATGAAGACCGCAAGGTACCACAAGAAATGCTTTGACCAGATCGAGGGGATCGCTGCAAGCAACAAGGAGCTAACGGCGGAGGTGGAATGCTTGCGCCAGTGACTTGAAGCCGCCAATCATGAAAAGACGGTGCAAGAGTCCTAGAACCAGAACCTGGTCATCCAGCTTAGTAATAAAGAGCAGGAAAGAACAAGTAAGTAGCCATTTTATCATACCAACTACAGACAAGTGTTGTTGCGTTGTTGGTAGTAACAGCTGTAGTGCAGGCTTAGAAGCTAAAGTGATCCGTCTCCGAGAGGAGAACAGTCATGCGGTCATGAGTGTGATCGCCTGAACGAGAACAACAGAAAACTGGTGCAAGACCAGTCGCAGCTCCGGGACCACATGACCAAGATGATAGAGGAGCTGAAAGGTAAGTTGTCCAGACGCCTTTGCTCACTTTTGTTGCCTGCCGTATTTTGTCGTGGTATGACGTTTTAATAGCGTGTGCGGTTTGTAGTTATAAAAGTCAATGCAAAGAAGCATCTGGAGGCCATGATAAAAGACCATGACGGCTAGAAGGCGCAATGCCAAGAGAACACCAAGGACCATGACACCTGGAAAAGCCGGTGCCAGGAGGTGGCAAAGGGCATTTTGCCGGTCCTTAACCTCATCGATCCGGCGCTAGTAGAAGATGTGCCAAGGACGCCACAGCCAGGATTGATCAAGAGATGCCAAAAGGCATGGGGATGGTTCCAGGAGTTCGTGAAGGAGGCAGGAGAGTACATAGGCGCACATGTGATGAGCATGGTACGTGCTAACTACCCCCTGATCGATCTCAAGCGCCTGGAGGCTGGATACCCGAAGGAGGTAGATCCAGACAAGGCCAAGGAGCTACGGATGACCTAGCTGGACTTGTCGGCAAAAATAATTGGTGGCATTAACCTGTGTGGAGGTGCGACGTCATTTGTACAAGGAACGCCGTCAACAAGCCAGCTGGGAGCGCCTTTATTTTCAAGCCAACCGGTGAAGCCTGCGGTCTCGACCAGCCAGGCGTCGGCAGGGCCATCTTCTTTAGCTCGATCAATGCCAGAGTCCCCGAGACCCGAGCACGATGTTAGGCTCAGCGAGCAGCAGGTGCCGCGTGCCCTGACCAGTCATTAGTGTAGGCTATAGCTATAGAAGAAGATGTAGTTGTGTTATTGTAAACTTGGACCCTTTCAGGCAAGCTTGTAATAACATAACTGTATATCAACGTGAGCTTGTTTGTTTTGTAGAAAACATGTTTAAGCTCGGATATCGTGTTGATGTAACTAAGTTAGAACGTGTTGGCATTCTGTTTAGTTGTACCAGTTTAGTCGACACATCATCCTGAAAGGTTTGTATGGCCTTGGTTTGTCTTGCGGTCGGAGTGTGAGGTGCGTAGCAAGTGCACACGTAGAAACACACAAGTCAAACCAGAGAGCACCTGTCGATCACCCATAGAGTAGAGAGCGGATCCCATGCATGCGTTGGGAGGAACCGAAGACAGGGCCTGCTTCGAAAACTCGAGAAGGAATGGTGGTCGGTTTTAACTGGTAGAGTTAGAATAACAATAGACTTTGAAATGACACATTAGAGTGGTCAGGGAAATCATAATAGCTTTATTGAAATAAATCAATAGTACAAGAGGAATACATATCTTAGTACCTAAGCATAGAAACGCCTAAGCTTGTCGATGTGCCAGGAATTGGGTAGGTCTATGCCGTCTAGGCGAGCTAACCTGTAAGATGTAGGGCGTGTAACTTCCTTGATCATGAAGGGTCCCTCCCATAGGGTTGCGAGTTTGTGGACACCAGCCTGATTTGTCTTCCACTTCAGGACCAGGTCCTCGACCATGAAGAACCGCTCCTTGACGTTCTTGTTGTAGTACCTGCGCAAAACAACAAGGTATTTGGCTGTACGTATGCAAGAATTGAGCCACTTCTCTTCCGCACTATTCACTTCTAGCTCCCGTACTTCATTGGCCTTGTCTTCGTCGAAGTTCTCTACCCGTGCTGATCTGAAAGCTATATCTGCTGGGAGCACTGCCTCAGCGCCATAAACCATAAAGTATGGTGATACACCGGTATTACGACTGGGCTAGGTTCTGAGACCCCAGACCACGGCTGGTAACTCTTTGAGCCATCTTCCAGGAGCTTTGTCATTCTCTCTGTACATCCTCTTCTTGAGTGCATCTAGGATCATACCATTGGCCCGCTTGACCTATCCATTAGCTCTAGGGTGTGCCACCGAGATGTATTTTACTACAATGCTCCTTTCATCGCAGAAGTCCCAAAAAGCGTTCCCAGTGAACTGAGTACCTAGATCAGTGATGATGCTGTTGGGTATTCCGAAGCGGTGGATGACCTGGTCGATGAATGCGATAGCCTTTTTCTGAAGATGCCTTGACCAGGGGCATGTACTCTATCCACTTGGAGAATTTGTCAATCAGCACAAAGACGTATGTAAATTTCCCAGGGGTCGGTTTGAAAGGCCCGATCATATCCAGTCCCCAGCATGCGAAGGGCCAAGAGGCTGGTATAGTTTGAATCTCAAGTGCTGGTACGTGGATTCTCTTGGCGAAGAACTGACAACCTTCACAATGGCGGACTAGCTTCTCTACATCGGCTATAGCTGACGACCAATAGAACCCTACTTGGAAAGCCTTGCCAATCAGCATTCTCGAGGCCGCGTGGTTGCCGCAGGAGCCAGAGTGGATTTTGTTCAGGAGATGTTCACCATCCTCCTAGGTTATACACTTCATCAAGATTTTCTCCTTCGCGTTCTTGCGCCACAATTTGCCATCGATGAGCAGATACTGCTTACTATGATGCATCAGGCGTTCGTTTTCTGTCCGATCGATGTAACCGCTACCATCTGTCAGGTACTTGATGAAAGGTATTCTCCAGTCAGGCTCCTTAGTGGTTGGAGGTGGTTTGGTGGTGTTTGACGCCAGAACCATAGCCACCAATAGCTGGTCTGGAGGCTTGTCGACCGCGGGATCTTCTTCTTTGATGGAGGGCGTGAGCAGGTCTTGAACAAATACGCCATGTGGGACTTTGGCTCGGGATGATCCTAACTTTGACAGCGCATCTGCTGCTTGATTTTTGTCCTGGACCACATGTGTGTACTCGATGTCATAGAACTTGCCTTCTAGCTTTCTGATCGCTTTGCAGTATGTGTCCATCTTTTCGCTGGTCGTATCCTAGTCCTTGTTGAGTTGGTTGATGACCAGAGCCGAGTCTCCATAGACATAGAGACGCTTGACACCGAGCTTGACTGTAATGCGTAGACCGTGTAGGCATGCTTTGTACTCGGCGACGTTATTAGACGCCGGGAAATAAATCCTGAGGATGTATCAGAGCTGCTCCCTGGATGGTGATATGAAAAGGACTCCTTCTCCTACGCCGTCGATGTTGAGAGAGCCATCGAAGTACATCTTCCAATACTCGGCGGGCCCCTAAGAGGCAGGTGTGCTTAAGTCTGTCCACTCGATGATGAAATCGACAAGTGCCTGAGACTTGATTGTAGTACGGCTTGCAAATTCCAAGGAGAAAGGGCATAGCTCCATTGCTCATTTGACAATGTGCCCATTTGCATCCTTATTGCGAATGATGTCTCCTAGAGGGTACTCAGTCATGACCACCACATGATATCCATCGAAGTAGTGTTTCAACTTTCGGGGTGTGATCAGTATGGCGTAGATCAGTTTCTAAATCTATGGGTACCTGGTCTTGGACTCATTGAGCACCTCACTGATGAAATAAATTGGTCGATGTACCTTGTAGACATGGCCAGGCTCATCGCACCCGACCACCATGGCGGTGGAGACCACTCGATTAGTTGCCGCGATGTAAAGCAGGAGGGTTTCATCTTCTCTGGGAGCAGTGAGGACCGGAGGTGATGTAAGAAATTGTTTCAGCTGTGTAAAGGCAGCGTCTGCTTCCTCCGACCACTCAAACTTCTCGGATGCTTTGAGCAGCTAGAAAAATGGTAGTCCTTTCTCGCCTAATCTTGATATGAAACGACTGAGGGCAGCCATGCATCCGGTAAGCTTCTGAACATCCTTCACCTTTTTGGGTGGCTTCATGTCCAAGATAGCTTTTACTTTCTCTGGGTTAGGGCGTATGCCGTCGTGACTGACGACGTTGCCAAGCAGTATACCAGATGGAACACCAAAGATGCACTTCTTTGGGTTTAATTTCCATTGGAATGTGTTAAGGGTTGCAAAGGTGCATTCTAGGATGTCGACAAGGGTATATGCTTCCTTGGGTTTGACAACTACATCATCAACATAAGCCTCGACGAGGTCGTCTTTTATCTCATCTTTGAGGCAGGCTTGTATGGCGCGTTGGTAGGTAGCCCCGGCGTTCTTGAGCCCGAACGACATGGTCGTGTAGCAGTAGGCACCGAAAGGCGTGATGAAGGATGTCTTGATCTGGTTGTCCTTTTTGAGAGCGATCTAGTGATAACCAGAGTAGCAATCGAGAAAGGAAAGCAGCTCGCAACTGGCAGTTGAATCTACAACCTCATCTATGTGAGGTAAGCTGAAGGGGTCTTTAGGGCAGTGTTTGTTGAGATCAGTGTAATCAACGCACATTCTTCATTCCTTATTCTTTTTGCGTACAAGAACCGGGTTGGCTAACCACTCCGGATGATACACTTCTTTAATAAATCCAGCTACTAAAAGCCATGTAACTTCTACCCTAATAGCCTCCTTTTTGTCATAAGCGAACCGTCGTAGCTTCTGCTTGATGGGTTTGGCCTTGCCATCGATATTTAAGGAGTGCTTGATCAAGTTCCGAGGTACACCGGGCATGTCGGTGGGTTTCCATGCGAACACACTCACGTTGCTTCTCAGGAACCTGATGAGCGCGTCTTCCTATTTAGGATCCAGGTTGGCCCCGATAAGGGCCGTTTTGCTAGGATCGCCGTCGACCAGCTGGATCTCTTTGTGCTCTTTGGACTTGATGTTCTTGCGTGGGGCCTCGAGCTCTAGGATCTCTAGGTGATTGGCTAGGGTCTTCTTGGCGTCGAACATGGTTTTGGCTATGCGAATAGAGAGGTCATGAGCCTTTGCTATTTTGAAGCTGTCATCCTCGTAGGTGTAAGCTGCATATACGTTGCCCCTTAGAGTTAGAACCCCCTTCTCAATAGGCATCTTGAGCACCAAATACCTGTAGTGAGGTATGGCCATGAACTTGGTGAGCGCTGGTCGACCAAGGATAGCATGGTAGGTGCCTTTGAAGTCGGCGACCACGAAGTTGACGTAGTCGGTGCGGAAGTGGTCTGGGGTACCAAATTGCACAGATAGCGTGATCTGCCCAAGAGGTGTAGAGCTCTGTCCGGGGAGAACACCCCAGAACTGTGCCTCATATGGCTTGAGATTAGCCTAGGTTATCTTTAGGGCTGGCAAACTGTTCTTGAACAGTATATCGATGGAATTGCCACCGTCAATCAGCACTCTATCGAACTAAAACTTGTTGATACAAGGATCGAGAACCAGGGGAAAATGCCCTGGCTCTGGTATAGCAGCCCATTGGTCCTTTCTGCTGAAGGAGATCTCACGGTGAGACTAAGGAGGGAGCCGCAGATCAGTGATGAGGTTGTCGGTGTTGGCCACATTCAAGCAAGCGTGGGCGAGCAGCTTACGCTCTCGTTTGGTCTCGATGGACACTCTGCCCCCAATGATGGTGTGGACGCGGTCTGTCGGCTTGACATACTTATGACGGGGATCTACATCTTCATCATCGTTGTCCTCGTTACGCTGCTCCCCTGCGTCGTTAGGCTTGTCAGATTTATCCAGAGCCTGTTGGCGCGTGTAGATGGATTTGAGAACACGGCAATTCTCCATGGTATGGTTTGACTTGGGATGGAGCTGGCAGGGTCCTTTCAATGCTTTGGCATAGTCTTCTTCATAGTTGCGACGTCCGCCACCCTTCTTAACGATGTTGACTTCGCCATCATCTTCCCGAGCATGCTTGCCCCTGTAATCGTCACGGTGATTACGCCGCTGATTACGCTGGTCGTGGTGGTCGCGGGAATCGTTGCGCTGGTTGTGGCGATTAGAATTGTCGTTCCAACTAGGGTTGCCACGGTAGTCGTCGCGGTGTGAGGGGTGGTCGGAGCGTGGAACCCTTGCTGTTTCTTCGATGATTATCTTTTTAGCATCATCGGCGTCCGCATATTTTTTAGCAGTGGCTAGGAGCGTTGTGACCAATTCAGGTCTTTTGCGAAGGAGCTTGTCCCTTAGGGCATCGTGGAAGCAGAGACCATTGATGAAAGCTTCGATTGCCTCGTTGTCGAAGATTGACGGGACCTTGATGTGCATCTCCGAGAAGCATCGGACGTACTCACGCAGTGGCTCATCTTAGCGATCTTGAATCTGCTGCAGATCATATTTGTTGCTGGGTTGTTCGTAAGTAGCAATGAAGTTGTTGATGAATGCTTGCTTGAGCTCTTGCCAAGAATTAAAGTAGTTCGCCGGCAAGCTGACCAGCCATTGGCGACTAGGAAGTAATTAGACATGACGTGCTCGTCAGCCATGGCTGATCTGCACGTGGTTTCATAGAGCATGACCCATAACTCGGAGTTCTCCTTGCCGTCGTACTTCTGGAGTTTTTCGAGCTTGAAGTTCTTGGGCCATATGACTTGGCGAAGGTGAGAAGTAAACTGCTTCAAACCCAGAGGGTCGTGGGTAGTATCGTATTCCATATGGCGATAGCTTTCGTGGGATGCACGATCGTTGGCTCTTTGGTTAATGCGATTGCGCAGATCGCGTTCTCTAAGGGAATGGCAGAGATCGTTATTGCCATCATGGTGATCCTGATTGCCATCCTGGTTGACCCTACGACCGTGGTTACCACAGCGATTGTCGTGGTTGTCTCGTCGATTATCGTCCTGGTTGTTGCGGCGGTTGTCATCCCGACCACCATCATGACCACCGTTTCTGCCTTGACGGTTGTCTGATGGGTAGTTGTTGCGTGAGCCACGTTGGTTGGGTGACTGTGGGTGACTTGAGTACTGGCGACTGCGACTTGATTCGACTGAGGCGGACGGAGCCCGGGCTTGGTTTGCAATCTCTGTGGTCTGGGCCATAGCAGCTGTCAGATAGGCTTGTACATCATCACGAATTGTCTGGGTTTCTAGGGTATTGGGTAGTCGTTGCATTGTTGCCATAGCAACAGCTACGTTGGCGCTTGGAGTCCTAAAGACCTGCTTTTCCTGTACCCTATCAAAGGCATTGTTGAGGTCACGTGGCTGGAACCTTATGCGTCGTGCCTCCTCTTCCGCCTCGGCTTTGGCTTGTCTACGATTAAACCGGTCAATATTGCGTGCTTCGCGTGCTAGCCTGTCTTGTTCTGTTTTGCCAACCGCTGGTGGTTCGTCATTACTAATGACATTGATCAAGCCTCCTCGCCTTGGTGGGAAGGATGGGAATCGTGGGAACCCCAGGGAGTGGTCTAGGATATCCAGATCGTATTCAACTTCTTCATTGTCACGATGCTGGAGCTCAGTGTGGACGGAGCCATTAGATGCGATGCCGGACAGGGAGCATGAGCCACCCTCTTGAACTGTGTGGACCGATCCTTCTTGATTCTCCTCAATCCGAACCATGTTGATGAAGTTGCGCAGGCCGTAGGGCTGAGCCTGGTAATTCTCCATCAAGGCTTCGCACTCAGAGAGCCGGAGACCCGTTGCGGGGGCTGATCGGCGATGAACGGAGCGCCCTTTAGGAGTAGACGTGACCACGAGATTCGTACTGAGTCGTGTAGGACGACTGGCCTGAGCTAGTCGGGTAGATCTATTGTGGGTAGTGGTTACCTACACGGTAGGTTGATTTTGAATCGAACTTACCAGAGCTAGGGTTTCAGCAAGCTTGGTGCCGACCCTATCGATGGAGTCGAGCAGGTTGGTGTTGTTGATCTACCTCCCTTTGTAGCGAGGAAGCAAACAATGGGTTGTCGGCGTGGCTGAAGACTATGCTAGTGTAGTTGAAGCCAGATCCAACGTGGTCGAAGCCATAGCCGATGCCGGTGAAGCAGTGGTCGATGCAGATCGGATCCGCACCTCCTTCGTGGTCATGGCGATGAAGTTGTCGGAGCCAATGGTCCAGGTGATCTAGCCAATGGTGAACGTGAGGCCGTTCAGCATAGCCATGGAACCGGGGATGATGACCATCTTGTTCTTCTAGGGAGCAGTACGCACACCCCCTACCTGGCGCGCCACTGTCGATGAAATATGGTCGACAGTCTACCTAGGGGTATGCCCAAGGTAGTAGATTGTCGGCAGACAGATGCGCAAGCTACAAACAAGATGGTGACGCAAGACAGACACGAGGTTTTATCCAGGTTTGGCGGCCGTGAAGGCGTAATACCTACGTCCTGCGTCTGATTGTATTGTTGTATGTCAATGAGAGATGTTTTTGAGAGGGGTCCCCTGCCCGCCTTATATAGTCTGGGGGGCAGGGTTATAGATCTGGAAACTAATCCTAACCAATTACAATTGTCATAGGTGGCCGGATAAGGATTCCTATTCTAACCACCCAGGATCTTGCTTGATCTCTAGGTCTGCCTTGATTCCTTGCGTGGGACTCCGAGCAGATTGGCCGGGCCACGCGTCGTCTTCTAGTGGGCTAGACCCCCTAGTCTGGGCCAGCCCAAGCCTAGCTATAAGGGTATAGGGGTTAATACCCCCACAAAGAGCAACCAAAAGGTGCAAGAGTCATTGGAACAAAGTGGCTGTTCCGCAACAAGCAAGATGATTAAGGTGTTGTTGTGAGGAACAAGGCAAGACTAGTTGCAAAGGGGTTCTCCCAAATTGAAGGTTTAGATTTTGGAGAGACCTTTGCACCGGTTGCAAGATTAGAAGCCATCCGTATCCTACTTGCATATGCATCACATCATGAAATGAAACTATATCAAATGGATGTGAAAAATGCATTTTTAAATGGCTTTATTAATGAACTAGTCTATGTTGATCAACCTCCCGGGTTTGAAGACCCTAGATATCCTAATCATGTTTATAGGTTGTCCAAGGCACTATATGGGCTTAAGCAAGCCCCAAGAGCTTGATATGAGCGCCTTCGGGACTTCCTTATTGAGAAGGGCTTCACCATTGGAAAGGTCGACACCACACTATTCACCAAGAAGCTTGATGGGCATATCTTCATTTGTCAAGTATATGTTGATGATATCATCTTTGGATCATCAAATGAAGACTCATGCAAAGAATTTGGTGAATTGATGTCAAAGGAGTTCGAGATGTCAATGATTGGTGAGCTTACATTCTTTCTTGGTTTTCAAGTCAAGCAAATGAAAGAAGGCATGTTCATCTCTCAAGAGAAATACACAAAAGATCTTCTCAAGAGATTCAAGATGGATGAATGTAAGCCAATCAAGACACCAATGCCTACCAATGAACATCTTGACCTAGATGAGGGAGGTAACCCGGTTGATCAAACTCTCTACCGTTTCATGATTGGTAGCTTGATATATTTAACCGCATCTAGGCCCGACATCATGTTTAGTATGTGTATGTGTGCTAGATTTCAAGCTAATCCTAAGGAAACACATTTAATTGCCGTAAAAAGAATCCTTAGGTATCTTAAGCACACACCAAGCATTGGCCTATGGTATCCCAAAGGAGCCTTATTTGAATTAGTTGGCTATTCCGATTTGGATTATGCCGGTTGCAAAGTTGATAGAAAAAGCACAACCGGAGGGTGCCATTTGCTTGGTAGATCACTTGTGTCTTGGTCCTCCAAGAAATAAAATAGTGTGGCTTTGTCCACCGCCGAAGCGGAATATATTGCCGTGGGTGCTTGTTGTGCACCAATACTATACATGAAACAAACTTTGCTAGACTATGGTGTAGTTTTAGAAAAAGTACCTCTTTTGTGCGACAATGAAAGTGCGATAAAACTTGTAAATAATCCGGTTCAACACTCTCGCACCAAGCACATAGATATCCGCCATCACTTTCTAAGAGATCATATTGCTAAAAATGATATATCACTAGAAGGTGTAAGAACCGAATATCAATTAGCAGATATCTTCACTAAACCGCTAGATGAGGCTACATTTTGTAGATTGCGGAATGAGCTCAATGTGCTTGATTTTAGCAACTTCACTAAAAATTGAGCTTGTGTTGTCCCTTGCATTGCATTGTAATATACAACATGTTTAACGCTTCATAATGCATATAGGGCTTATCTAACATGGTTAAGATAACCGCCGAAAAGCGTGTGAAGAAGCTTAACCTTGGATCAAACTTGACAAGCAACTAGATTTACTTACAAGTATTGCATATGCATGAATGTTGTTTTGTCGTTTTGTTCCATTTGCCCTCTTATTGTCTATCTTCTTAAAAAGAATTGTAGCCTAAGGCAAAATATTTTGAAAAATATGAGGGTTTGAGAGAGGTCACTCACATCAGTTCCAATTGGTGCTTATTTGGATCTTATTTGAGTTGGGACTTGATTGGGAACAGGCAGCACGGAGGTACATTGAAGATTTGCTAGAAAAGAGTGACCGGACGCTGCACCGGACTCTGCAGTCTAGCGTCCGGTCAGTTCACAGGTGGTGAACTCGCTGCGAAGGAGTGACCGGACTCTGTCTGTCAGCGTTCGGTCAGAAGACATCTCAGCGTTCGGTCGTGTGAAGAAGACGAAGGCTAAATTGACCGGACTCTGGCTGTGTCCGGTCGGTGTCCACCGGACGCGTCCGATCATGATTCCAGAGGAATTGGACCTCTCTGGAATCGACCGGACGCTAGGTGGTAGCGTCCAGTTGCTACCACCGGAGCATCCGGTCAGTAGATTTCGTGCGGCTTCAGAACTCTTTCTTCGATTCCTTTTTCTGATCCGCTGGGGGCCACTATATATTGTCACGTGCTCTTGACCTAACCTATCCGCCATCATCACCGTACGCCTGTGCCCCAAGCCGAACGCCGTCATGCTCGCCCCTACCATAGCCGCCAGCCCGCGCGCACGCCACCGCCTGCTCCCGCGCCGCAAGCGCCTCCCAGTGCCGTGTCGTGCCCTAGCCTCCACAAGCCTCACCAGCGCCGCCCTCCACCGAGCCAAGCTCCACCACAGTAGCATTGCCATTGCACTTGCCCCAAACGTCGAGCTCGTGTCCTTCATCCTCTCGGCCATCGATTCACCGCTTGTGTCGCCAATCTTTGTCGAGTTGGAACTCTAACCCTAGCCGAGTCGGTGGTTCCCCGTAGGTCGCTTCTCTTCTTCTCGGATCGCCGGTTCGTCAGGTAGTAAGCCACTCGCTTCAATTTCGTACCTAAATTGCTTGCTTCCTAGGATTTCGCATCTATTAGGTATATTGTATTTATTCGTATATCCTACTATTCCATCGTGCAGCGAGTCGGTGCCGTTGAGATCGTGTGGCAGTTGACAGTTAACTCGGAGCCAAGCTTGCGAGTACGGATCGAGGCCAAGCCTCGAAAGTGTCAGTGGACAGTTGCTCTTGTCAGTGGCAGTGGTTCTAGTCAGATCAGATGGCTCGCACCAAGAATGTTGGTGGTGGTCCAGGAGATGATGATCGGAGACCTCCGCCTCGCTTGCCTGCAGGTCCTAAAGGAAGGCGACGTATGTTCAGTGTAAAAAAACTTGAGGCAAGGATTTTTTTTCCCCCATAGGTGGCCTAAAGCTGCCTGCAATAAACTTTGGTTTCAAAAACTTCAATAAACAAACAAATTTTGCACCAAACAACTCTGAACTCTCTGTTTTTTCCCAGCATAGTTGATCTAAATTATCATTTGGGCCATGTTTAGTTTGCATCCGGATTCGGCGCCGTCAGTAACACAGAGCACTGTAGTGGCACTGTAGCACACTGTAGTATTTCGTTTGTATTTGGTAATAATTGTTCAATTGTTGACTAATTAGGCTCAAAACGTTCGTCTCGCAAAGTACAACCAAACTGTGCAATTAGTTTTTGATTTCGTCAACATCTAGTACTCCATACATGTACCGCAAGTTTGATGTGACCGGGAATCTTCTTTTTGCATAGTGCCAAATTCAGAAAAGTTAGGGAACTAAACATGGCCTTGACAGCTTCAATCTATAGCCATTAGGGATGGCAAACTTTCAATTTTGCCGCTCCCCCCCTCGTCTTGAACAAGAACAAAGTGGAAGCAACGTGCAAGAAAACAAATCTACATGAAATCCAATTTATCTAGTATCTTCAAAAGGAAGATTTAAAGATGGAGACAAAGTCCATGCTGGCAAGAGCAGGAACAGGTAGAGTCACACTGTTCTGTCCATGATCAGACAGAAAGACATCAGCAAATTAAGGGGGTGTTTAGATCCTTCCGGTTTAGAAAATAGACACTGTAGCATTTTCGTTTTTATTTGACAAAAATTGTCCAATTATGTACTATTTAGGCTTATAAGATTCGTCTCGTCAATTACGGGCAAACTGTACAATTAGTTATTCTTTTTATCTACATTTAATGCTCCATACATGTGCCGCAAGATTCGATGTGACAGAGAATCTTGAGAAATTTTGAATTTTGGGTGGGATCTAAACAGGACCTAATTGCACCGAGATCCAATAAACCAAAGAGCACAAGGTCAAATCATTCCTCAAATCCATCTGCCTTGCACTCGTGCTCCAGATCCATCGTCCAAGCCGGCCACAGATTTCCCTCCCCACCGCGCTGAGCTCCAAAGCCACTAAGAAGCCGGCCATGTCGTCGGGCTCCGGCTCCGGCGGCTGGCGCATCACCATCAGGTCCATCTCCTGCCGCGGCGTGAGGGCGTTTGTCCCGTTCCAGAAGCCGCCGCTCTACGCCGCTGTGTCCCTCGGCGGCCGCCGAGAGAAGACGCAGCCGGACACCGACGGCGGCGAGAGACCGGACTGGGACGACGCGGTGTTCGCGTTCGACCTCGACGGGGATGGCGCGCAGGCGCAGCAGCAGCTGGTGGTGGTGGGGTTCGAGGTCAAGGCGCAGGTGCCGATCCTCGGCAACAAGCTCGTCGGCACGGCTAGCGTGCCCGTGGCCGACCTGGCGGCGGCAGCCGGAGACGACGCGAGGCTGCGCCACGTCAGCTACCAGGTGAGCGCCCCCGACGGCAAGCCGAACGGCACGCTCAGCTTCGCATACGCCATCAGCGGCGGCCCTGGCGCCGGCGTGCGCCCGCAGCCGCAGCTCTACCCGGCGCCGGGCGGTGCGCGGCCGGATCAAAACCCGAGCTTTCGCTGCGCGCCTCCGCCAAGCGAAGCGTATCCACCACCCGCGGCGGCTGCAAACTTCCCGCCACAGAGCGCCGGGTACCCGCCGCCGGCTTCCGCTTCTCTCTATCCGTCACTGCAAGGATTGTTGTCCCCACGCAGCTACCCGCCTCCGCCGCCGCCTTATCCACAGTTTCCAGCGCCAAGCAACAGCAGCTACCCGCAGCCGGCTGCTGCTACTACAGCATACCCACCGCCACCCGCGTCATGTGCAGCCTGTCCGGCGCCTCCGGCAGAGTTCACCAGGAACCCGCCGCCGCTGACGGCGGCTGCTACGGCATACCCACCACCACCGCCTGCGTCGTCGTGTGCAGCCTGCCCGGCGCCTCCGGCGGCACAATACAGCAGCTACCCGCCGCCACCGTCGACCAACTACCCACCGGCGCCGCCGAGCGGGTACCCGCCACCACCGGCGTCCAATTTGACCCCTCCGACCAGCACGTACCCGCCGCCGCCGGAGTCAGGCTCGGCCTACCCAGTTTATCCAAGATCGGCGCCTTCGCCGCTGCCGTCAGGCACAGTGGACCGTGCACTACCGTACTACCCTGCGCCTCCCGGCGGCTCGTACTACCCTCCGCCGGGGACACGGCACCCTGAGATCGACGGCGCGGCCTGGACGCCGTCTTACTACCCACCGCCGGGGAGTAGATACCCGTAGGAGGAGCTCGGCGGAATAATTCGCAGCGTTGTGGAACTGTGACAACTGGCAAGTGACGACGATGTTTCCAGTCCGCCGCTTCGCGCCATGAGCATACCATTGAAGCCAAGTCAGATTGCAGCGGTGGGTGCATGGCTCTGCAACCAACAGTGTTTTTCAGTATTTTTCAACTTGGCTTGTTCGGGTCAATTAACCATTTAACCTCACAGTGTTTTTCAGTATTTCCAGGAGGATTATTTTAACAAAGTGAATACTGATACTTTTTTTTTTTGCGTTTGAGTCCTTTTGTTTGATGCGTAATTTGTTAACAGAGTGGTTTTCGCACCAATTATCACTTACAAAAAAGAGTAGATATTTTATAGAAAATGGAAAAATTCTGGTCTCCGCGACCGCACACAGCCAAGTCTTATAATGTTGTTTGCTTATTTGCTGACAGAGATAAAGAAAAAGAATATACTCAAATAGGAGAAAATCATAAACAAAGTCTATTAGTACTTTGCCATCCATTCTTTGCAAACACATCTAAAGCGATAACCTCCAACGCTTTGCATGAACATCGAAACATCTCCTTTTTATCTTCACATTGCAGCGGCGCCTAGAACCGCAACCAATATGCTCCTCTGAAAATGGCATGCATAAAAGAAATATTTTGTTTTTGTTAAAAACTATGTCATTACAAGTACACCAAATTGCTCAAATAATAGCAGCAGCTCCCACAAAAATCTGTTTTTTATCCTTCCTCCCAATGCCCGTGAGCCAAAAAAAAAAGTTGAGATAAGAGAGGCTAATGCTCAGGCGACAGGTGCCAAAGAAATGGCCAAAGTCAATTTGATAGTATGTAACCAAATCAAAGAGCCGTCCGACCTTCTTTCTCTCATGTTCGTTGTATATTAGGTATGGTCATGTAGACATGAACGCCGTGTTTGGTTGCGTTTACAAACGTATATCATATATCCTATATGAGTGGAAGCAGGCTATGTATTGGTTACAAAAGAATACTGTTTGGTTGACATCATGGGTATACGATCAGACAAGAATCACTCCTTAATTTACACCATGAACTAAGAGCTAAATAAGCTCACTCCTCACTACACCATATTCAACTCCACCAGAATCACCTCCCATCTACGTCTAGTTTGTGAGGAGAGCTTTATTGTTTGTGCGCCATGTGGGGGCTTGCAGGGGTGTTATTGTTGTGTGTAATATTAGGAGAAATATCATGTACCCTAAAACAGGTATTCATAATCTATGACTTTGTGACCAGCAGGATGATAAAGCAAGTGACAGTGTGAAATTCCTTGGACTATGATATATTTGCTTGTTTTCTATGGATTTCTGTTTGAGAAAATCGTGGTTCATTTTAGACATCGAGTTGGTGTGCCTCCAGGGCGCGGGACGCCTGTCACTACTACACAAAAGATTTTGCGCAGCGTTTCCAAAATGGCCTCGGAGGCAGACGGCCCGGTTGCCCGCCTCGGTTATTTGAGACAGGGCAGCCAGGCCAGCGACCGCCTCGGTTAATGCTTAACCGAGGCGGGCATTGTAGCTTAACCGCCTCGGTTAATACATTAACTGAGACGGTCAACATAACATAACCGTCTCGGTTAATGCCTATTAACTAATATATTAACGCAACCGCCTCCGTTAATATATTAACCGAGGTGGTCATTTACAAGGCCCGTCTTTGAAAAGGCTGAGGCCCAACTAGGGCAGGCGAGGCCCGATAACCGTCTACAATATAAATACACGAAGTTAGGTTTTCATTCACTCATTTCTCTTCCTCTCCCTCTCCCTCCTCAGCCGACCGAGCGGCGTGCTCCCCCGTGCCCTTCTCTCCTGCGAACCCCTCATCCCCTCCACGTGGTGGCACACCCCTGCGTGTCGGTCTCCCCCGCGCCCCTCCCTCTCTCCACCAAACTCTTCCCACTCCCCTGCGCCGCCCCTCCTTCTCCCCAACGCGATGGTGCTCCCCTCTCTCCCCCACGTGTCGACGCACGAGACCCCTCTCGCCCCCACGTAGAGGCGCCTATGGCAGAACCGCCCGAAATAACACGCTTTTGGAGGCGCTCGTCTTCCACTAGACACTAAGCAGCCCAAAAGTTAGCTACATCGGACAGTTCCATCGAGCACACCCTACGGGAGAACTCAAAACAATCCACATTTTACCTCCAGAATCCAGTAATGAGTATGAGCTTACAATACTTAGTCCATTTTATACAACATGAGTTCTGGGAAATTATTTATTACAATACTAGGGTTCAGAGTGCGATAATTAAACAGCGGAATGAAAATAAACATATAGCGGAAACGATACAAGGATCTGTCTGTGCCCACCATAAGAATCCTCCACATAAGAGCTACTCCTCAAGCTGCACCTGTAACAGGGTAAAATAAACCCTGAGTACACAATGTACTCACAAGACTTACCCGACTAGTGGGAATAGTTTTCCGACTCCAAGGGGTATGATAGGTAATATGGGTTTGTTGTTTTCTTTTTGTTTGTGAAAAGCATTACTAGAAGTATGTCCTTAAGATCAAGTTTAATTAGCAGTCATGATTTCTTCATTAGCTAACCATTCTAGGTAAGCACCTATTCTACTTTCAAGCAAGGGTTGAGCAATCAGAACCAATTTACCATCTTTCATATTTCAGTTCTTACTACGGTGCTAGACCATAGCCAAGTTGTACCGTCATATAGAAGCGACGATTCGTGAATCAATGTAGCCCAGCTAGGTACCCCAAAACACATGCCACGCTTGTACCCCAGGCACAAGCAAGACCAACCCACCACTCTCCTGTCACGGGGTCCAGGTCCCCGTCCAAACTTAGACTCCAAGCTCCCACACTTGAGGCCCGGCCTCAGTGCGGTGCTTAGACCTCCTTCTTTCCCTGCCTCCAAGCAGTCGATCCGGAAAGAGCCAGAACCCACGACAAGAGAGCAATGAGCCTTCTCGCTCCTATAAACAAGTATGTGCCAGGGATAATAAATCTGTGACCTGACTACCATCCACAGCAACGGACGGTCATCAATCGACACGGATAGGAAAAACAGTGCAACCAAGCTGAGCCCCGTGGCCGCGGGACATAACTCGTCACACCCACCATAACCCATACCATATCTCTGTCTGGTCTCCATTTTTCCTTTCATCATTTTATCAATAGAGTAATTATAATCACCTATTGTGAGTAACGGTAGGTTACTCACGCTACCAAAAACCTAAGCATAGCAGCTACTCGAATCTATACTAGTAAGACTCATAGGATAGATATATCTATGCATGTGGTTTCCATAAAATTTCTATAACGTAAATGCACATAACATATATATATACAGTGATTATAAAAAATAATGGGTTATGCACCGGGACTTGCCTTGGGCAGGCGTGGTGTTAGCTGCGTCAGTCAGCTCAGGACTCCCTCCTGTATGGGGAACTCCTCCTCGTACTCCTCGACCACCTCCTCATACTCCTCCTCGCCGGTGAAAGGTCCCTTGTTTGGTTTTGGTAATTGAGTGACAACCTAGGTGAACTAACATGTATTTAAGTGAAATACACAGGTGATTAGTCCACATGAACATTTGTGTGAGCAACACATGCCATGGAGGTAGAAATGGCTTAGATATGCTCCAAGGCTCACACATGAGACATGACATTGAGTCAGGAGATCGAGGTGGAGAAGATCAAGACCTGACTTGGCTTGATGGACCGGTTGCAAGCATGAAGGACAAGTTGGAGGCTTTGGAGCGATGGACCGCATGGCAGTGAAACTTAAGCAAGACTTGGCGCCGATGGACGAAGGCAATGGTGAAAAGGAAGTGAGGTCAAGATCGATGAACCAATAAGGTCACATGATGATATGAAGTGGATCATATCATTTGTTGATCAAGGTTGGTGCATGTGTTGCATCAACATTGAAGGAGTTGGAATGGAATGCGCAAGGCTAAGGTATAGCCTAGGGTATTTTATTTCACTAGTCATAGATGTGTAGAGAAGTTTATGACCGGGTTTCGGATAGATGGACGTACTATCAAGAGGGGCAAACTTGTTTGCATATCGGTCATCTAGTGCCACTTGAGCGATCTAACTTTGCATACGTGTTAGGATCGAGTGGTGCGGCAAGTTGAGTGGTTAACTCCTTGAAAAATATTTGTGAAAAGCTAACACACATGCATAAGGTGTTGTACACTTGGTAGTGTTGGCACATTTCCAAAGGAGAAAAAGTTGGTGAAGAAAAGGAGTTGAAAGCGCTGGTCACGGGGTGACCGGATGCGTCTAACATGAGGATCGGACGCGTCCAGTATCTGACTCAGGCGGCAGTGTTCCCAACATGACCGGACGTGTTCGATATCTTTTGGCCAGGCACGAGGAGTGTAACTGGTTGATCGGACTCGGAGAAGAAAAGTCACTGGACTCTGGCTGAACACTGTTCAGCGTCCAGTCCTGCTGACGTGGTAGCACGCGGAATTTGGTCCAGAGAGGACCGGACGCAGGGGCACGTTCGGTCGGCCACACCAGACGCGTCCGATCGTGGTTGAGCGGCTTTGGGAGCTCTCTGGACTCGACCGGACGCTGCCCCTCCTGCGTCCGATCACTTCGCAGCAGTACGTCCGATGCGTCGCGTCAGAGCTTGTCAGAGAGGGTCGTTGGGCGGCAACGGCTACTTCGTTTGAATGGGACACATGGCGGTCAAGCAGTGACCGGACGCAGCGACTGGACGTGTCTGGTCACCACACCGGACGCGCCCGATCGTCCCGAAATCTGCCCAGTGAAAGGGTAACGGCTAGTTTAGCCCATGGGGCTATAAATAGAAGTGTTGGTCAGCCTTTCGCCAAGAGCTGAGCACCCTTGATCCTTGGTAGCTTGTGTAGGTGTACTTGGGAGCCCTCTAGCTCACTTGAGCTTGATAGTGTTCATCCGATCGAGTGAGTGAGCGATTCTAGTGCGATTGCATCGTGAGGTTGTATCGAGTGGCACTAGGTGATTGAGTTGTAAGCCGGTGGTGCTTGTTACTCTTGGTGGTCGCCACCTCCTAGAAGGCTTGGTGGTGGTCTCCGTTGAAGCACGCAAAGAAAATTGCGCGGTGCTCCGGAGAAGTGATTGTGAGGGGGATTGTGCTCACTCCACGGGAGCCATGAAGAGCAACTCTAGTAGCGCGAGGCACGAAGGGCGACAAGTGATCCGACCGGGTCAACTGCTAGAGCTTGTGGTAAGCACTCCACGTGGGAGAGTGTGACTTGCAGGTCACCACTAGCAAGAGGACCGCGCAGCAACCTTGGAGCTTGTCTCAACGGGGACTAGCATGTTGGCAAGCACGTAAATCTTGGGATAAAAATCATCGTGTCATCCTTGTATTCCCGTTGGTTTGCATCCTCGTTACAGAAACTTATATTTACTTCATTTACATTGTGCTTATGTAGTTGCTCTTATAATTAGTTAGGCTATTTAGAATTGAATTTGGCATTCATCACTTTCCAAAACCCATAAATAAGCCTATCTCAAATTCATAGCGCGTGGGATGGAAATGAATTCTATATATCATTATGCTATATTTCTACTCTCCAACTTATAGCACACTCTTCAACCCACTTCACTACAGTAGAAATATAACATATAAGTATTTCTCTTATATGGCTAACAATAATATACAAATATATTTTATATACAATTATATTAGTTTAATTAAACTATGTTTAAGTTGTAATTATTAGAATGAATTTAATTTCAAAGATCGAAACGACCCTAAGAGCAGGGAACATGTATTGTTGACAGACCTTTACCTTTTTTTGAACGCAAAGCAGATTTGTAACTTTTTTTTGAACGCAAAACAGACCTGTAACTTTTTATTAGGCCTTGTTTAGATTGAGGTTATGAATCAGTATTTGACACTGTAGCATTTTCGTTTGTATTTGACAATTATTGTCCAATCATGGCCTAACTAGGCTCAAAAGATTCGTCTCGTAATTTACAATCAAACTGTGTAATTAGTTATTTTTTTATCTATATTTAATACTCCATACATATATCCAAAGATTTGATGTGATGAAAAGAAAGTAAAAAAACTTACAATCTAAACAAGGCCTTAAACGCAAAGCAGACCTGTAACTTCTTTACTGGCACGGTCTTCATCGGTCTTCAAAGGCTCCCTCAAGTTTTTTTTTTTAAAAGGCTCCCTGTTGAGTGTTGTCCACCCCAGTGCTGGCAGTATAGACGGATGCAAAAAGTATGGTCTTTGTGCGGCAGTGCGTGGGGACACGGCATTGACGGACCTGCGGCGACGACGACGACCGAGACTTGACCGCAGACTGAAGAGGATAGCTAGGCCTTGTTTAGATCACCTCCAAATTTCAAGTTTTTTCACTCTCTCTCTATCACATTAATTTTTAGCCGCTTGCATGGAGCATTAAATGTAGGTAAAAAAATAACTAATTGCACAGTTTAGTTGGAAATTATGAGATGAATCTTTTGAGCTTAGTTGGTCCACGATTGGATAATATTTACCAAATAAGACGAAAGCGCTACTATTCATCGGGTTGCAATTTTTTTGCAATCTATACATGGCCCTAGCTTATATAATCACCATCGATCAGATGGCCACACCAGCGCATCCGCGTCTCATTCCGATTTCACCCCAACCGAAACACAGTAACAAACCAACAATCATCAACTGAACTGAAGGCCATGCATATGCATCCCTCTGCCGTCTTGCACTTGCTTCTCCTTCTCGCAGCCGCGGCCGCCTCGCAGTCGCAGGCACTGCAGCTGTCGCCAGCTGCTCCCGGTCGCCATGGCACTGGCGCCTGCATACCCCGCGAGAGGGACGCCCTGCTGGCCTTCAAGCGAGGCATCACCGGCGACCCAGCGGGGCGCCTTGCCTCGTGGCACGAAGGTGACGAAGACTGCTGCCGGTGGAGCGGGGTCCGGTGCAGCAACCGGACCGGCCATGTCATCGGCCTCCGTCTTGGCAATGACATGGACACTGATGATCCACGGCTTCATCCCGAGGACACGGCTTTGTCGGGCCAGATAAGTCCCTCCTTGCTCTCCTTGCATCATCTCGAGAGCCTTGATCTCAGCTTGAACAACCTTTCGGGGCCGGCTGGTGGCGGTGTGCCGGAGTTCTTAGGCCTTCTGAAGAACCTGAGGTATCTCGACCTCTATGGCATGCCGCTGTCAGGGAGCGTGCCACCTCAGCTCGGCAACCTCTCCAAGCTGCACTACCTTGACCTCTCTGGCACTGATGAATTCACGTTTTTCCCAGACCTATACTCCACTGATATCTCATGGTTATCAAGCCTGCCTCTACGGTACCTTGACATGGGCTCTGTAAACCTCAGCGGGATAGTTGGTTGGGCTCATGTGGTGAACATGGTTCCTTCTTTGAAGGTCCTCCGTCTTGATGGTTGCTCGCTTACGAGCGCAAACCAATCTCTCCCACATCTTAATCTTACCGGCCTTTCGGAGCTCACGCTCTCTAACAACTACCTTGACCACCCAGTTGCATCCTGTTGGTTTTGGAATTTGACAAGCCTAGGATATCTCGACCTTGCTGCAACCTTCTTATATGGTCCAGTTCCTGATGCACTGGGGGGTATGATGTCCCTCCAAGCCCTTGAGTTTAGTTGTACTTCTGGAAGCATAGACATCATGACAGCAAACATGACAAATCTGTGCGAACTGGAAAGAATAGACTTCTCGGGAAGTGATTTTGATGGCAGCATAACAGATTTATTTGAGAGGTTACCGCAATGTTCGTCAAACAAACTCAAGGAACTGAATTTGAGATCCAATAATTTCAGTGGAGTGCTACCGAATCATTTAGGGCGGTGGGCCAGATTAGTCACTCTTGATCTCTATAATAACCAAATCACTGGACAGCTGCCGTCTGAGATCGGCATGCTCAGTAATTTAGTCACTCTTGATCTCTCTAATAACCAAATCACTGGACAGCTGCCGTCTGAGATCGGCATGCTCAGTAATTTAGTCACTCTTGATCTCTCTAATAACCAAATCACTGGACAGCTGCCGTCTGAGATCGGCATGCTCAGTAATTTAGTCACTCTTGATCTCTCTTACAACGGATTCACTGGACCTTTGCCCTCTGGGATTGGTATGTTAAGTCATTTGACTGGCATGGACCTAAGCTACAATAACCTCAGTGGTGTTATCACCCATGAGCACCTTGATGGCTTGTCAAGATTAACGATGATAGACTTGTCAAGAAATTCCATGAAGATTGAGGTGGATCCAGAGTGGTTGCCAACATTCAATCTTCATCAAGCATCTTTTCGATCCTGCCACTTGGGTCCTTCATTTCCCTCCTGGCTGCAGTCACAGACCAATATTCATGTGTTAGATATATCAAGTGCATCTATATTTGATTCGCTTCCAAATTGGTTTTCTACCACCTTCTCAAAGGCTCGGGAGCTGTATATTTCAAACAATGGAATCAGCGGCACATTGCCAACAAACATTGAGAACATGACATCATTAGTTACACTCTCTTTGGATTCAAACCAACTAACTGGCCAAATACCTCGGTTGTCACCAAATCTGCATGCATTAGACATCTGCAGGAACTATTTGTCAGGGCGACTACCATCGAATTTTGGAGCCCCGAAGCTATCAGACCTAATCCTGTTCTCCAACCATATCAGTGGCCATATTCCACATTCTATTTGTGAATTGAACGTGCATAACCTGAACTTAGCTGATAATCATTTGGAAGGAGAATTCCCACAATGTTCTGAGCCAAGACGGACCCCAACACTAATACTAAGTAACAATATGCTATCCGGTAAGTTGGATACGATTTTAGAAACATACCCGGAACTGCAAATTCTTGATCTGGCATGGAATAAGTTCACCGGAAGCATTCCAGAAACGATTACAAATCTTGGAGATCTAATTCATCTAGATTTGGCAGGCAACAATTTATCAGGTGCCTTACCCCATCATTTGTCAAATTTCATGGGAATGAAAGCAACACGTAGTCGTCCATCTCCAAGACCACAAGAAATTAATTTGTCTGTGACCACAAAAGGACAAGAACGTTATTACTTCTATTTTGTGCTTTATGAGATGGTGAACATTGACTTGTCATCAAACCACTTGACCGGAGTAATTCCAGAAGAAATAACCTCACTAGATGGAGTTGTAAATTTGAATTTATCAAGGAATAATCTGACTGGAAATTTTTCAGAAAGGATTGGGTTCATGAAATCACTGGAATCTCTCGACCTCTCTGAAAACAAGCTTTGTGGAGAAATCCCACAAAGTCTGTCAAATCTATCATATTTAAGCTTCATGGACTTATCACACAACAATCTCACAGGAAGAATCCCATCAGGGGGGCAGCTCGACACCCTCTACACGCAGAATCCACTTATGTATGATGGAAACATTGGTCTTTGTGGATATCCTCTTCAGAAGAATTGCACAACAAACAACCGAGAACCAAAGCATGGTGAGCAAAAGAGAGATGAACATGATGATGAGGTACTTACATTTTCCTTTGGACTTGGCATAGGATATGTGGTTGGTCTCTGGATGGTGTTCTGTGTCATCTTATTCAACAAAACATGGAGGATTGCTTACTTCCGCCTTTTCGACAAAGTATTTGACAAAGTCTATGTGTCTGTCGTTGTTACATGGGCAAGATGGGCCAAATAGACAACTACACACTTACGGGCATTTGGTAAGATCAGGCAATTAAAGGCAACCACAGATTTAGCCTGCTGCAAATAAAGGTGGATGTATATATGTAGCCGTCTATGTTTTGCTGTATATCGTTTCCTTCGAAGCCAGATGGCTTGAATGTTGTTCAATTCTTGTTATGTATGTGTACACTGTCGATCTGTACTCATCGTGAAGGCAGTCACGATTGCTACGTACTGCTCCAGAATGATGATAGAATTTTGAATTTTTTTTTTCCAAATTGTTTAGTTAGGATTCATAAAGCGTCGAGTGTGTACGTATGATATACGGTTCCAACTATTTCTCGCAAGAAGCATTGAACGTGTGATATGAAATTGTTGTACGAAATTTTTAAATATTTGCATCTACAAATACATAAAGTATAAAGTATAGGGGTGATAGTTACTGTATTCGACAATAGAGAAAAAATAAAAGTGTTAAACCTGCTTTAAAATGACAAGCATAGAATAGAGTCACCCATCGGTTAAAAGTGTACGAAAAATTTCAAAATTCAAATGAACTATGTAGGAAATTTTCATAGGAGAGATGTAGGATTTGGAAAAAGATCCCGTGTTGCAAAGGAGCGTGGAAATTGAAACTTCCTCGAGGAGAATTTCTTGCTTCGGCTTAGACATGCTTTGTGTGTGTGTTGACAAATACTCGTATTCTTGTACATGTGTGGCGGAGCTCTCGCTGTCACACGGTGTCACACGCATTGTACCAGCATATATTGAGTGTGCTAATGAGAAAAAGTTGAGCAAGAAGAAAAAAGGGACAAGTGTAGTAGTCATGACTCATCAGACACGGCTCGTGTGGTTCACGTTATCGTTAATTCGTTATGCGTCACTGGAAGATGGTATAGCCATGTTTTTGCTTCGATTTCTATATTTTTCGTCCAAAAGTGTGTATGCAGAGCATATATGAGTTGAACATACTTGTTTCCAAAATGGAAATTAGTATGTTCAGTGTAAAAAGACTTGAGGCAAGGATTTTTTTCCCCCACAGGTGGCCTAAAGCTACCTGCGATAAACATTGGTTTCAAAAACTTCAATAAACAAACAAATTCTGCACCAAACAACTCTGAACTCTCTGTTTTTTCCCAGCATAGTTGATCTAAATTATCATTTGACAGCTTCAATCTATAGCCATTAGCGATGGCAAACTTTCAATTTTTCCGCTCTCCCCCCTCTTCTTGAACAAGAACAAAGTGGAAGCAACGTGCAATAAAACAAATCTACATGAAATCCAATTTATCTAGTATCTTCAAAAGGAAGATTTAGGGCCTCTTTGGCACGGCTTATGCCGGCTTCGGCTTCATCTATTTTGCGCAAATCGAGGCACTATAGCGTGAAACTGTTTTGTAAGTCGGGATTAAAATGAACTAGAAACTGAAAAAAGCCAGTTTTTCTGGCTTCACCGGCTTTGGCTTCACCGGTGAAGCCGTGCCAAAGGGGGCTTTAAAGATGGAGACAAAGTCCATGCTGGCAAGAGCAGGAACAGGTAGAGTCACACTGTTCTGTCCATCTGTCCATGATCAGACAGAAAGACATCAGCAAATTAATTGCACCAAGATCCAATAAACCAAAGAGCACAAGGTCAAATCATTCCTCAAATCCATCTGCCTTGCACTCGTGCTCCAGATCCATCGTCCAAGCCGGCCACAGATTTCCCTCCCCACCGCGCTGAGCTCCAAAGCCACTAAGAAGCCGGCCATGTCATCGGGCTCCGGCTCCTGCGGCTGGCGCATCACCATCAGGTCCATCTCCTGCCGCGGCGTGAGGGCGTTTGTCCCGTTCCAGAAGCCGCCGCTCTACGCCGCGGTGTCCCTCGGCGGCCGCCGGGAGAAGACGCAGCCGGACGCCGACGGAGGCGAGAGCCCGGACTGGGACGACGCGGTGTTCGCGTTCGACCTCGACGGGGATGGCGTGCAGGCGCAGCAGCAGCTGGTGGTGGTGGAGTTCGAGGTCAAGGCGCAGGTGCCGATCCTCGGCAACAAGCTCTTCGGCACGGCTAGCGTGCCCGTGGCCGACCTGGTGGCGGCGACCGGAGACGACGCGGGGCTGCGCCACGTCAGCTACCAGGTGAGCGCCCCCGACGGCAAGCCGAACGGCACGCTCAGCTTCGCATACGCCATCAGCGGCCGCCCTGGCACGGGCGTGCGCCCGTAGCCGCAGCTCTACCAGGCGCCGGGCGGTGCGCAGCCGGATCAAACCCGAGCTTCCGTCCGCGATGCTGATGCACGCCATCAATGGCGATGGTAGCGTCCATCCCACGTCAGAGTAGTGCAACTTCATACACGGACGAATCTGGATGAAAAGAGAGAGAGGGAGAGAGGAACAAAAAAAAAATCCATGTGTTTTTTTTTTTACTAAAACACATATGTGTTGTATAACATTTCTGTTAATTAAATTATGTTTAAATTATAATTATTAGAATAAATTTAATTTCAAAGATCGAAACGGCCCTAAGAGTAGGGAACATATATTGTTGGCAGACCTTTACCTTTTTTTTGAACGCAAAGCAGATCTGTAACTTTTTTTAACGCAAAGCAGACCTGTAACACTGCCATTACAATTCTGCGACTTTCGAAATATACCATTACAATTCACGATATTATAAACTTGCCATTATAATTTCAGTGGAACATGATTGATGATATTCTATACGCTTGCTATGAGATGTGGCCCACCTGCAGGCATCCGTATACGGCGACATGTTTCGTTTGGCCCGTATTACGCCTGCCTCATCTGACTAAAACGAGCTGTACCCAGTCGAGGTCATCTAACCCGCTCACTTCCTTTCCTCTCGTCTCTTTCCCCGGTCATGAACCCTAGCTAGCAACGAAATCGGATCCAGTGGCGCCGGCTCAAGTCGGCAGCGGTGGCGATTCGGGCCTGGAGCAGGAGGTGGTGGTGAAGGAGATCTGTTTCGCCAAGAGCTGCGCATCTATTGGAGTCCATGGTGGTGGCTTGAGGAAGATGACAGGCTTCCCCATGACCGGCGAGCCGTGTGGGAGTTCGTCGGGCATGAACAGCAACAAGGACAAGTAATCCCCAAACTCCCCCGAAATCTTCCGTTGATCTGAGTACAGAACTTGGGGATGGACCCATTTTTGCTGTGGGATTTCCCCTTACATTTGCATTCTTCGTGCTAGGCCTGAATTGTTCATGCTAGAGATTAAAGTTCAAGGTTTATGTAGCACAGACTCCCTGGTTAGGAAAGTCTACACAAAGGGATTTGTGATTAAGTGGGAGGTGGAGATAGGTGCTATAACCGTAGACCTATTGATGAATGTTTTAGTCAAAGAGGTGCAGTGGTCATCTAACTAGTGTGGGAGATTGTGGTTCTTTGACAAGAATTTGGGAGAAGATGTCAGATTAGTGAATGACAGTCATTTGCTAGATATGTTTGCTATGTACAAGGTTAAGATGTGTTGCCAGGTCTTAGTAGGTGTATTTGACAATTCAGTATCTACTACTGATGACTATGCTGAGCTAGAACCTTTGTGTGTTATTCTTCCTGATGATGAACAACCTAGCCCAGTGAATCCACCACAGGCCACTGAACCCAAAAAACACAATGCACAGGCTCCTGAATCCACCGAAAACATGCCAGAACCTACTGAAGCTGCAGCAAAGGAGCCACCACAACCTACTGAAGCTGCAACAAAAGAGCTAGACGTTGAGCCTATCAGGGAGCTAGACATGTTTGATAATGAAGAGGAGTACGTGGGCGTTGATGATGAACAATCTATATCTCAGTACCACCTGCACAGCCAACCCCAAATGCCACTGCACCACAACCAGTTGATAACAATTCTGATTATATTCCTACTGAAGGAGGTGTTCCTCTTGAGGCAGAAGTTAATGATGCAGATCCTTAGGAGACAAATGTCATTCATGATCTAGAAAATCCCAATATTGTGAAAGGTGCCTTGTTTCCTGATATCATAGCATTCAGGAAAGCGGTGAGGCACTATGCTGTGATCACTGGATTTGAATTTGTTGATCTGAAGACTGACCCGACAAGGTTCATTGTTCGTTGCAAAGCTGAGGGCTGCCCGTGGAGAATACATGCGTCAAGGATTTATGATGGTAAAACAATAGAGGTACAACCTGTGTCATTCTTATTTTTCTATTCTAAACTGTCTGTGGTCTACTTTTGTAACATGTATTCAATTTTGTTGCAGATTAAACTATTGCCTGCTTAGCATAACTGTCCTACTACTAAGCTGAGAGAAGGAAAAATGGCAACACAAGACTGGTGTGCTAGCAGGTTGACAGAATGGCTCAAGAAAAATCCAAACAAACGTCCCAAGGATGCTAGGGACAAACTGGAAGATGATTACGGCATCAAGTTGAAGTATTCAAAGGCATGGGCAGGTATGAAGCTAGCTCTTCAGCATATACATGGTAAATATGAGGAAAGTTTTCAGTTATTGGTGAACTGGAAAGCACAAATGGAGCTTATTTCACCGGGAAGCATTGTAGAAACAGAGGTAGAAGGGAATAAGAAGCAGAGGTTTAAAAGGATTTTTGTAGCCTTGAAGCCTTGTGTAGATGGATTTTTGGCAGGTTGTACACCATTTATAGGGGTAGATGCCGCATGCTTAAATGGTAACCAATGTTGCTACAAAGGTTCATATACATTCACATATGACATTCATGTTGCACAAAGGTTCATATACATTCACAAATGACATTCATGTTGCACAAAGGTTCAGATACATTCACATACAACCATCATGTTTCATCCCTTCCAAATAAAGGAAAACAAGACACCAATTACGACACTAGCAACCAATGTTGCTACAATGCCAAAATCCACTACAACCTGCCAATTCCTATTCTCTGGTTCATTCTTTATCGAACCTTGTTGCATCTTCAAGTTCATGCCTCAAATCGGCCAACCCATCACCAGTGAATTGCATCGCTGTTGTTAGATCCACACTGCGTGCCTGTATCAACTGGCGTCGCTTCGCTACCCAGGGAATTGCATCATCATTTGCATGGATTCGCTTTGTCGAGGTCGAAATCGTCGCAACGCCCTTCATCGGCCTTCCCATCCACGGACGCCTGCGGTGCAGCCACTGCGGCCACGTGCAGCGCCTTTGTGCCTGCCTGTGCAGCCTCCGTGGCCACCTGAGCAGCCTCAGCGCCCACCTGTAGCGCCTCCGCACCCACCTACGCAGCCTCCGTCGCTGGCTCACCTGCGCCACCGCCGCCGCCAAGCTTGGGTTAGGGTTCGGGGAGAGAGAAGAGACAGAAAGGAAGTGAGCTGCACATTGGGTCCAAGCGTTCAACTCGTATAGTCGGATGAGACGGGCAATACGGTCCATATAAAACATGTCACCGTATACGTACATTTGCAGGTGGGCCACAGGTTGTAGCAAGCGTATAGAATGGCATCAATCACGTTCCACTGAAATTATAATGGCAAGTTTACAATATCTCGAATTGTAATGATATATTTCGAAAGTCGCAGAATTGTAATGGCAACATTCAAATTAACCCTTTCTTGAATGCAAAGCAGAACTGTAACATCTTTACTGGCACGGTCTTCATCGGTCTTCAAAGGCTCGCTCAAGTTTTTTTTTTAAAGGCTCCCTGTTGAGTGTTGTCCACCCCAGTGCTGGCAGTATAGACGGATGCAAAAAGTATGGTCTTTGTGCGGCAGTGCGTGGGGACACGGCATTGACGGACCTGCGGCGAGGATGACCGTGACTTGACCGCAGACTGAAGAGGATAGCTAGCTTATATAATCACCATCGATCAGATGGCCACACCAGCGCATCCATGTCTCATTCCGATTTCACCCCAACCGAAACACAGTAACAAACCAACAATCATCAACTGAACTGAAGGCCATGCATATGCATATGCCTCTCTTAAACAAAGTCTATTAGTACTTTGCCATCCATTCTTGGCAAACACATCTAAAGCGATAACCTCCAACGCATTGCTTGAACATCGAAACATCTCTCTTTTATCTTCATGTTGCAGCAGCACCCAGAACCGCAACCAATATGCTCCTCTAAAAATAGCCTGCATAAAAGAAATATTTTGTTTTTGTTAAAAACTATGTCATTACAAGTACACCGAATTGCTCAAATAATAGCAGCAGCTCCCATAAAAATCTGTTTTTTATCCTTCCTCCCAATGCCTGTGAGCCAAAAAAAAAGTTAGATAAGAGAGGCTAATGCTCAGGCGACAGGTGCCAAAGAAATGGCGAAAGTCAATTTGATAGTACGTAACCAAATCAAAGAGCCGTCCGACCTTCTTTCTCTCATGTTCGTTGTATATTAGGTATGGTCATGTAGACATGAACGCCGTGTTTGGTTGCGTTTACAAACGTATATCATATATCCTATATGAGTGGAAGCAGGCTATGTATTGGTTACAAAAGAATACTGTTTGGTTGACATCATGGGTATACGATCAGACAAGAATCACTTCTTAATTTACACCATGAACTAAGAGCTAAATAAGCTCACTCCTCGCTACACCATATTCAACTCCACCAGAATCACCTCCCATCTACGTCTAGTTTGTGAGGAGAGCTTTATTGTTTGTGCGCCATGTGGGGGCTTGCAGGGGTGTTATTGTTGTGTGTAATATTAGGAGAAATATCATGTACCCTAAAACAGGTATTCATAATCTATGACTTTGTAACCAGCAGGATGATAAAGCAAGTGACAGTGTGAAATTCCTTGGACTATGATATATTTGCTTGTTTTCAATGGATTTCTGTTCGAGAAAATCGTGGTTCATTTTAGACATCGAGTTGGTGTGCCTCCAGGGCGCGGGACGCCTGTCACTACTACACAAAAGATTTTGCGCAGCATTTCCAAAATGGCCTCGAAGACAGGCGGCCCGATTGCCCGCCTCGGTTATTCGAGACAGGGCAGCCGGGCCAGCGACCGCCTCGGTTAATGCTTAACTGAGGCGCGCATTGTAGCTTAACCTCCTCGATTAATGTAACGCAACCGCCTCAGTTAATACATTAACTAAGACGGTCAACATAACATAACCGCCTCGGTTAAATTAACCGAGGCGGTTGTTGTAACGCAACCGCCTCAGTTAATATATTAACCGAGGCGGTCGTTTACAAGGCCCGTCTTTGAAAAGGCTGAGGCCCAACTAGGGCAGGCGAGGCCCGATAACCGTCTACAATATAAATACACGAAGTTAGGTTTTCATTCACTCATTTCTCTTCCTCTCCCTCTCCCTCCGCAGCCGACCGAGCGGCGCGCTCCCCCGCGCCCTTCTCTCCTATGAGCCCCCCATCCCCTCCATGTGGTGGCACACCCCCGGCGCGTCGGTCTCCCCCACGCCCCTCCCTCTCTCCACCGAACTCTTCCCACTCCCCTGCGCTGCCCCTCCTTCTCCCCAACGCGGTGGCGCACCCCTCTCCCCCCCCCCCCCCCACGTGGTGACGCACGAGACCCCTCTCGCCCCCACGTAGTGGCGCCTGTGGCAGAACCGCCCGAAATAACACGCTTTCAGAGGCGCTCGTCTTCCACAAGACACTAAGCACCCCGAAAGTTAGCTATATCAGACAGTTCCATCGAGCACACCCCACGGGAGAACTCAAAACAATCCACATTTTACCTCCAGAATCCAGTAATGAGTATGAGCTTACAATACTTAGTCCATTTCATACAACAAGAGTTCTGAGAAATTATTTATTACAATACCAGGGTTCAGAGTGCGATAATTAAACAACAGAATGAAAATAAACATCTAGCGGAAACGATACAAGGATCCGTCTGTGCCCACCAGAAGAATCATCCACACAAGAGCTACTCCTCAAGCTGCGCCTGTAACAGGGTAAAATAAACCCTGAGTACACAATGTACTCACAAGACTTACCCAACTAGTGGGAATAGTTTCCCGACTCAAGGGGTATGATAGGCAATATGGGTTTGCCGTTTTCTTTTTGTTTGTGAAAAGCATTACTAGAAGTACGTCCTTAAGATCAAGTTTAATTAGCAGTCATGATTTCTTCATTAGCTAACCATTCTAGGTAAACACATATTCTACTTTCAAGCAAGGGTTGAGCAATCAGAACCAATTTACCATCTTTCATATTCCAGTTCTTACTACGGTGCTAGACCATAACCAAGTCGTACCGTCATATAGAAACAACGATTCGCGAATCAATGTAGCCTAGCTAGGTACCACAAAACACACGCCATGCTTGTACCCCAGGCACAAGCAAGAGACCAACCCACCACTCTCCTGTCACGGGGTCTAGGTCCCCGTCCAAACTTGGACTCCAAGCTCTCACACTTGAGGCCCGGCCTCAGTGCTGCGCTTAGACCTCTTCCTTTCCCCGCCTCCAATCAGTCGGTCCAGAAAGAGCCAGAACCCACGACAAGAGAGCAACGAGCCTTCCTGCTCCCATAAGCAAGTATGTGCTCGGGATAATAAATCTGTGACCTGACTACCATCCACAGCAACGGACGATCATCAATCGACACGGACAGGGAAAACAGTGCAACCAAGCTGAGCCCCGTGGCCATGGGACACAACTCATCACACCCACCATAACCCATACCATATCCTTATCCGGTCTCCATTTTTCCTTTCATCATTTTATCATTAAAGTAATTATAATCACCTATTGTGAGTAACGACAGGTTACTCACGCTACCAAAAACCTAAGCATAGCAGCTACTCGAACCTGTACTAGTAAGACTCATAGGACATATATATCTATGCATGTGGTTTCCATAAAATTTCTGTAACGTAAATGCACATAACATATATATACAGTGATTATAAAAATAATGGGTTATGCACCGGGGCTAGCCTTGGGCAGGCGCGGTGTTAGCTGCGTCAGTCAGCTCCGGGACTCCCTCCTGTACGGGGAACTCCTCGTACTCCTCAACCACCTCCTCGCCGGTGAAAGGTCCCTTATTTGGTTTTGGTAATTGAGTGACAACCTAGGTGGACTAACATGTATTTAAGTGAAATACACAGGTGATTAGTCCACATGAACATTTGTGTGAGCAACACATGCCATGGAGGTAGAAATGGCTTGGATATGTTGCAAGGCTCACACATGTGATGAGGGAGCTCATTGCACATGAGACGTGACATTGAGTCAGGAGATCAAGGTGGAGAAGATCAAGACCTGACTTGGCTTGATGGACCGGTTGCAAGCGTGAAGGGCAAGTTGGAGGCTTTGGAGCGATGGACCGCGTGGCGGTGAAGCTTGAGCAAGACTTGGCGCCGATGGACGAAGGCAATGGTGAAAAGCAAGTGAGGTCAAGATCAATGAACCAATAAGGTCACATGATGATATGAAGTGGATCATATCATTTGTTGATCAAGGTTGGTGCATGTGTTGCATCAACATCGAAGGAGTTGGAATGGAATGCGCAAGGCTAAGGTATAACCTAGGGCATTTCATTTCACTGGTCAAAGATGTGTAGAGAAGTTTATGACCGGGTTTAGGATAGATGGGCGTACTATCAAGAGGCGCAAACTTGTTTGCATATCGGTCATCTAGTGCCACTTGAGCGATCTAACTTTGCATACGTGTTAGGATCGAGTGACGTGGCAAGTTGAGTGGTTAACTCCTTGAAAAATGTTTGTGGAAAGCTAACACACATGCATAAGGTGTTGTACACTTGGTGTTGTTGGCACATTTCCAAAGGAGAAGAAGTTGGTGAAGAAAAGGAGTTGAAAGCGCTGGTCACGGGTGACCGGATGCGTCTAACATGAGGATCGGACGCATCCAGTATCTGACTCAGGCGGCAGTGTTCCCAACATGACCGGACGTGTTCGATATCTTCTGGCCAGGCGCGGGGAGTGTAACTGGTTGATCAGACTCGGAGATGAAAAGTGACTGGACTCTGGCTGAACACTGCTCAGCGTCCGGTCCTGCTGACATGGTGGCACGCGGAATTTGGTCCAGAGAGGACCAAATGCAGGGGCGCGTTCGGTCGGCCACACCGGACGCGTCCAGTCGTGGTTGAGCGGCTTTGGGAGCTCTTTGGACTCGATCGGACACTGCACCTCTTGCATCCGATCACTTCGCTGTAGTGCGTCAGAGCTTGTCAGAGAGGGCCATTGGGCGGCAACGGCTACTTCATTTGAATGGGATACATGGCGGTCAAGCAGTGACCGGACGCCACACCAGACGTGTCCGGTCGTCCCAAAATCTACCCAGTGAAGGGGTAACGGCTAGTTTAGCCCATGGGGCTATAAATAGAAGTGTTGGTCAGCCTTTGGCCAAGAGCTGAGCACCCTTGAGCCTTGGTGGCTTGTGTAGGTGTACTTGGGAGCCCTCTAACTCACTTGAGCTTGATAGTGTTCATCCGATCGAGTGAGTGAGCGATTCTAGTGCGATTGCATTGTGAGGTTGTATCGAGTGGCACTAGGTGATCGAGTTGCAAGCCGGTGGTGCATGTTACTCTTGGAGGTTGCCACCTCCTAGATGGCTTGGTGGTGGTCTCCATTGAAGCACGCAAAGAAGATTGTGCGATGCTCCAGAGAAGTGATTGTGAGGGGGATTGTGCTCACCCCGCGGGAGCCACGAAGAGCAACTCTAGTAGAGCGAGGCGCGAAGGGCGACAAGTGATCCGACTGGGTCAACTACTAGAGCTTGTGGTAAGCACTCCATGTGAGAGAGTATGACTCGTGGGTCTCCACTAGCAAGAGGACCGGCGTCAACCTTGGAGCTTGTCTCAACGGGGACTAACGTGTTGGCAAGCACGTGAACCTCAGGATAAAAATCATCGTGTCATCCTTGTATTCCCGTTGGTTTGCATCCTCGTTACACAAGCTTGTATTTACTTCATTTACATTGTGCTTGTGTAGTTGCTCTTGTAATTAGTTAGGCTATTTGGAATGGAATTTGACATTTCATCACTTTCCAAAGCCCACAAATAAGTCTATCTCAAATTCATAGCGCTTGGGATGAAAATGAATTCTATATATCACTATGCTATATTTCTACTCTCCAACTTATATCACACTCTTCAACCCACTTCACTACAGTAGAAATATAACATATAAGTATTTCTCTTGTATGGCTAACAATAATATATAAATATATTTCATATACAATTATAGTAGTTTAATTAAACTATGTTTAAATTGTAATTATTAGAATGAATTTAATTTCAAAGATCGGAACGGCCCTAAGAGTAGGGAACATATATTGTTGGCAGACCTTTACCTTTTTTTGAACGCAAAGCAGATCTGTAACTTTTTTTTGAACGCAAAGCAGACCTGTAACTTTTTCTTGAACACAAAGCAGAACTATAACTTCTTTACTGGCACGGTCTTCAAAGGCTCCCTCCAGTTTTTTTTAAAGGCTCCCTGTTGAGTGTTGTCCACCCTAGTGCTGGCAGTATAGACGGATGCAAAAAGTATGGTCTTTGTGCGGCAGCGCGTGGGGACACGAAACACCGTGCGGCCTTCCCGCACCCAATTTTTTTCCCGATTCCCACAGGTGCTCGGTATTATCTAGCGCAACGTAACAGCAACGCTTACTAGATGCTATTTCAAACAAACCTTCTGTAACCTTACATGGTTGTTTAAGAGCCACCTATAAATATAATACTCCCTCCGTTATAAATTGTAAGATGCTTTGACTTTTTTAGTACATCCATTTTGTTATGGATCTAGATATAATAATACGTCAGATACATATCAAAAATGGATGAACAAAAAAAGTCAAAGCGGCTTATAATTTAGAACAGAAGGAGTATATGAGACTCGCTCACCCACCCCACCCCACTCCACCCCCCTCGACTTATAAAAAAAAGATGGCACTGCTCACAGGGACATCGAGCTCCGCAATCGAGGTGTACGTTGAGCTCCACGTAGGAACGTTGAGCATCATGGATGCTGGTCTCCACCGCCTAGGGGTTGAGTCTAGTGTGTGTGTGAATTTTTTTTTGAACTCTCACTAGGGGGAGATAATCCCCACCTAAATATATATTGATATATAGAATCAACAGCCTCGTTTTTAGGAAAAAACGAGGCAAAACCCTTTCGTCCTGTTAATTTTGGAAAACTGGGCAAAAACCCTACAACAGCCCCAGCGCAAGGGTGAGCTTGTGCATATCCACTAATAAGAAAAAACAACAACAAATACCCAAGCACAAGGGGAATTTGGAAAGGCGCAAATCAGCATGGTGCGGTTTCCCAAAAACTCTTGAATGCGAAAAGTGGAGAGGGTGCCTTTATAACTACATCACAGCACTCTGCGCTCCCACCTTTGCCACTCCACCACTTCGTCTTCCTCCTTGCCCTCGTGCTCCCCCATCCACATTCACACATGCTTCCGCCGCCAGGGCTAAAAAGCTTGCGTAAAGAGGTCAGTTCCAATCCAGATCCGAGGGATGGCGCCGAAGAAGGGAGGTGGTAACACGAAGAAGGCGGCCGTCGGGACGAGTTGTGACAAGGAATGGGTACCGTCCCTCATGGGGGAGACGGAGCTCAATGAGATGGTGGAGGCGGGCATTCTTCCTGATTGTATCACCGCTGAAATGACCTGATTTCCGCGAAGGGAAATCTACAGAGTCGAAGTGTATTATGACCGTTGTAGATCATATTACCCAAATTCCAGTCGAATACCACATCCATACAACGATAATATCAGAGTACAAATAGTGCGGAATTACATAAATTATTACATCGCCGCATTGGCGGAATCAAAAGTAGCATTCATTCAGAACAGCTTGAAGATAAGATCGCCAAACTCGAGCATAGGAATGAACCCCTCAACCATCAAACTCCTCAGAGCTATACTCCTCAGCAGAACCTGTGTGCCAAAATTTATCAGTATGATTTGTACTGGCCACTGCCACCTTATGAGCATTGCTTTGTGGAAATTGGATGCAAGTTGGATATAATCAAAAGGAACCTATAAGGCTGGGGTTTCCTATGTTTTAGCATATCAAGTATATAATAATAGTTGGTCAAGTTTTAACACCATTCCCACACCCATTCCACCCCATTTCTGTCCAGAGCCAGGTTTCGATCCTGGGATCGATATACCACCATCTCCACATCATCACCATACCATCGCTCAGTCGACAGGCCAACTCCCTCTTGGCACTGTCTCATGGCCCATAGCCCCTGGCTACGACCGACACTCACTCACAGGGGGAAGAAGAGAAGGACTCATCTCACTATCTAGTTTAAGTGAAACCCAGGAAAGGTCCATAGCCGACAAGTCGGCATATGTATCGATCGATCAACCATACACTCTGCAGAGGTTTTACACAACCACAAGATCTGCCTTCTTCGCTGACCATCGTCAACTAGGTTGATTCCGGCCGCTTGCTAGCCTAGGATAATGCCACTCTACCATTCAGCCCTGGTACACCCCAAGCCTAGTCTAGGGTGGCTGAAACTGTGAGTCATGAGCTGAGTCCACAAGGTCTTCATGAAGTCTCAGAAGGGTGTGGGGGAAATCCTCCGCGCCCCGTACCTCCTCGCACTGTCCGCTATCAACCTAGCAGTAGTGGCAATATCCTACCAAGTAGTCCGGCCGTCCCGCACCATATAGGGCAAGTGGTACGTAAGGCTTTCCGGTGAATCTGAGTACTAGTAAGTCCTTAGGGATGACCAAGTCAGAATGTCTTCATCAGGGTTTCCATTTACCGTGCCACCACAGCACCTCCACCCCGGGCTCCTCCCATCACAGGTTCACACCCAGGGCCACCTCATATACCATTTACCCACCACAGGTATCCATTTTCCAGGGGTGCCCAGGTAGCACCCCACGGCAAGACTTTCCCAAGGCTCATCGTATACTCCAACTTGGTCGACACAACCCTTACCCTCCACGCACCCAAGTCACACATGCAGCACTCTCCCCATAGTCCAGATAACACCAGTTTCCACCACGCATCAATGTAGTACAAGCATAGCAGAAGTATAAGTAATGAAATATAGCAGCAAGTGTGTGTCTAGCCTAATAGCAGGGTAAGTAGGGGTAAGGTTGCGTCAAGGTAAAGGCCATCAAGTAAGCATACTACCATGCAAGTCCTATCATAGTGTGAATATAACAATAAAGTAAAGCAATAGCAGTTCTATATTAGCTATGCGTAATAGGTGCTACGAGGTTGGGTGGGATGTGGCACCTTCAGTGTAGTCGTCTCCGTACTCCTCACGGTACTCTCGGTCCTTATCTGTCTGGTTCTCCTCCGAGTCTGCAAACGATCACATTATAGTCGCGTTAGCGACGTCTATAGAATAGCACAAAAAGCAAAGAAAATTCAAAAGGGCCAAATGCACTCAAACATGGGTTCATTGTGTAGAGCTTGATTTTAGATGCATTTTGGTCCTGGTCTTGTATTTTTCTGAGTTCGTATGAATTAGTTATGAATTTCTGAAGTTTCAATCATTTCTGAAAATGGGAAAAGGCTGAATTAATATCGTGCTGACACGTGTCACGCTCCTGTTGGTCCACGTGGCATGCTGACATTAGTATGACGTCAGCATGACATCATCGCCTCGGTTCTGGTACTGACAGGTGGGTCCAGAGCAGCTGATGTCATCATGACATCATCATGATGTCACCTCAGCTGTGTTTGTCACTGACACGTGGGACCCGCATGATGTCACCCACTGACAAGTGGGTCCAGCGGCTCTGTGTCACTGACTTGTGGGCCCGGTCAATGGTCAATGGTGACCGGTCAACCAGGCTAGGTCCAAACTAGGCCGGTTGGGCCTAGATACGGGCTTGGATTCGGGCCGGGCTTGGCCCAACACGTGTCAATCTCTGGTTGCGCCATGTCGGCTGCTGGATACCCATTGGGTTTTGTCCACTGGCTCGGCATAGTAGGATGGTCCATGGTGGACTATCCACAGTTGGTCTATGGACCACAGCGTGGTTCATCGTGGACCAAGTCCATCTTCTCCCTGTTTCTCACGGCTCACGGTGGAATGTGCGCATAGCGCGGCTGCTTCTTCTCCTTACCCCTTTCTCCTCTGTTTCTCCCGCGGCAGCTCTCTCACCGGTGGCGAGCTCGCACGCGGCGCGCTCCGGTGGCTCGGTTGGGCTACGAGGGTGACTACGGAATCGCGGGGCCATCGCAGCGGGGTCGCAGCGGGGTCACATCGCTCCGAGAGGCCGGTGTGCGTGGAACGGCGGCACGGTAGACACGGCCGCGGCGGCGCTATGCACCGAGGCTTCGGCAAGGGCTCGATGGGGCTCAAACGGCTTCCACGTGATACAGCGGCCAGGGCAGGGATGTCCAGGGTGGCGCCAAGGGCTCGGGCGAAGCCGGCTGGTGGAGGCCTAGCAGCGACGGCGGTCGGTGGTGCAGGGGCTACGGCATCAATTGGAGCCAAGGAAGGTTTCCTTCCCCAAATCGGGGTCCAGGGCGAGCCAAAGGACTTGATCAACAACGGTCAAGGGCACAACGGAGTCCGCACCGTGACGAGGTGCGCGGCGGAGCTCCGGCGGTGGTCCGACATGGCTACGATGGCGCGAACTAGGGCAAGGCAGGGTTTCTCACCCCATCTTCGAGGCGGCTTGGTGTACAGGGTCAAGGCGAAGCTCTACGGCCGATCCTCGCATCATGGGGCGGCCGGAGATGGCGGGGACTCTCGCGACACGGTGGCGCTCTGGAGCGCATCCGCGCCGGTGAGGCAGGGTTGACTGAGGTGTCCGGAGCTCCTATTCCTCCATCTTCTTGTGCGCGAGGCGTCCTATGGCAAGGCGAAGTTCTAAAGGGTGAGGTTGCTGCTTATGCGGGCCTCTAGGGGTCGAAACGGAATGAAGCCATGGTGGTCTACGGCCATGGCATGTAGGGTGGTCGTGCCGGTGTTCCCGAGCCGCTAGGGGTCGATGAGGCCAGGCCTTGGGCTTGTGCACGTGCGGTGCGTGTGCAGCGTGTCTAGGAGCGGGAATGCTCCGCCTCTGTGTCCCCTAGGTGCGGGAATGCGGTGGCATTCATGGCGAGTACGGCTAGCGCGGCGAGCGGTGAACGACGTGGCTCACCGTTGGGTTTGTGCCGGTAGGATGGTGGTGCGGTGGCGAGGCGAGGCCATGATGAGGCGATGCAGTGCCGTGCCGAGCAGCTATGTCGCTGTAGCTGATCGGGGCAGCGCTCCTGGCTCCGGTGAGGTCCGGTTCCGCTCCTCCTTCTCCGTTCCTCCCCTTCCTTCCTTCTTGTTTCCTCCACCCTTCTACCGTTCTTGGTGTGGTGTTCTGGAGTGCCACCAGCGGCGGCAGGGTTGATGGGAACCCTAGGGCACCGAGGTGCAGTTTTATAGGCGGCTGGTGAACACTGTGCGCGATAGACGGTGATCAAGGCGTCAGGGCGATCAGGCGGATGCAGGACGCTTGAGCGGTCACTGTCAATCCTCGGGTGGGCTCCAGAGGTCAGTGGCAGGCGCCAATTTGCCTTCATGTCCAAGGCAGGGCGAGGAGCAGGGGTGCGGCATGTGCTCTGTCGTGGCCGTTGGCGCGCGTGGCTGGGTCATGCAATTCGCGTGACTCGTGGGTCCCACGAGTGCTGTGCTGGCATGCGCGAGGTCGTCGGATGGCCAGGGGGTGGAATCGGTCGACGGGGGAGTGCGCGTTGCGCGCGCGCTGTGCCGTCCGGCGGCCGAAACTGGGGCCCGAGGGGGGGACCGGTGGAAGGGGTGACATGGCGGTCCCACTTGTCATCCGCTGCGGGGAAAGGAACAGCGCACATGGTGTGTCCCTACGCGGGCCGTGATCGTGGGCCGGTCTGGTGGCTTGTTGGGCCGGTTGGGTTGGGCTGGCTCAGTTTCCCTCTCTCCTATTTCCTTTTCTTTTTCTATTTCTTTTTGTATTATGTTACACTTCTTTCATGTATATAAATCAAAGTGGCATATTTCTCCTTTGGTATAATGTCCCATGGTGATAAACATTGGTCAGAGTATATGTTAGGATATTAATCCCATGTTAGTACATTTATTTATAAACAAATATTTGTTAGCTTTTATTAATCAACACATAAACCCAAATAAAATCCAAATCACCATGTTGAATATAATGCAACTTGATGTATGCTATGTGGTAAAAGAAATTCAAGGTGATGAGGTGAGATACTTGTGCAAGTCATGTAGGTTTAGTTAGATTACAACTAATGCAACACTTAGGGTTAGCTCCTACAAATGTCACTCCTCATCACATGGGGTTTTTGAAGAAAAAAATTTTGTAGTTGGGATTTTTGGTGTGTGGATTTTTGGGTTGTTACAACCGCCGGATGGTGTCCGACCGACGGTGAGCCTTATCCAATTCCACACACCGACGAAGTCGTTGTATTCAAAGATTATTTCTTGCGTGGGTTAGGGCTTTCGGTACATCCTTTCTTGCGGGATCTGTTGGAGTATTAGGGAGTGAGCTTGTGCAATCTTCATCTGAACATCATTTTGCACATTTATGTTTTTATCCACTTCTGTGAGGTTTATCTTGGCATTCTTTCCCATTTCAATCTCTTCCGACACCTTTTCTGGCTGAAGAAGAAAGGAGGGGGCGGTTCCAGAGTGGTCGGCGGTGTGTATCTACAGCTTCATGATGGGATGGTGGGTGAATACATTACTATGCCGCTAAATACCTCGCTGAAGGGGTGGAATAGCATGTGGTTTTATATGAAGCAATGCCATCCAGCCATCCGATGCGGTGTCGACCAAATTCCGGAGAACCAGAAGAGCTGGTCGGAGAAGCCGACCAGTGCCGATATGGATCAGGTGAAGGAGCTCCTCGAGCTAATACGGGGCATGAAGATGAGCGGGGTGGTGGTGGCAGTGAACTTCATAATGCGCCGCGTCCAGCCCTGCAAGGAGAGGGCCCACGCGGGCTTTGACTTCAAAGGAGATACCGACGGCACCCGAGAGAGGACGGAGAAACTGGTGATGGAGGCTGTGCTGCACCGAGCCGCTGAGCTATTCGCCCCAAACATGTCATACACCATGCTGGCTCAGTTTCCCTCTCTCCTATTTCCTTTTCTTTTTCTATTTCTTTTTGTAGTATGTTACACTTCTTTCATGTGTATAAATCAAAGTGGCATATTTCTCCTTTGGTATAATGTCCCATGGTGATAAACATTGGTCATAGTATATGTTGGGATATTAATCCCATGTTAGTACATTTATTTATAAACAAATATTTGTTAGCTTTCATTAATCAACACATAAACCCAAATAAAATTCAAATCACTATGTTGAATATAATGCAACTTGATGTATGCTATGTGGTAAAAGAAATTCAAGGTGATGAGGTGAGATACTTGTGCAAGTCATGTAGGTTTAGTTAGATTACGACTAATGCAACACTTAGGGTTACTCCTACAAATGTCACTCCTCATCACATGGGGTTTTTGAAGAAAAAAAATTTGTAGTTGGGATTTTTGGTGTGTGGATTTTTGGGTTGTTATAGTCCTACCCCCTTAACAGAATCTCATCCCCGAGATTAAAGCGTAACATACCCTTCGAAGAGATAAGGATATTGTAGCCGGAGGTCAGACTCTTTCTCCCATGTTGCTTCTCTCTCAGTGTGATTGCTCTATTGGATCTTGCATATAGGAATAGTTTTGCTTCGGGTCTCTTTGGTATCTCTACCCAGAATTCTGATAGGATGCTCTTTATGCTCGAGAGTGTTCTGAATGTCAAGTGTATCAGTCGGGATCACTTCATCGGGCACTCCCAAACACTTGCGTAGCTGTGAGACATGGAATATGGGATGTACACCCTCCAATTCCTCAGGTAGCTCAAGTTTGTAAGTGAGTTTTCTAATCCTCTTGCGGATCTTGTATGGCCCAACAAATCTAGGGGCGAGCTTTCCTTTCACGTGGAATCTGATAGTTCCACGTAGCGGGGATACCTTGAGATAGACAAAGTCTCCCACATTGAACTCAAGTTCTCTTCTTCTTTTGTCAGCATAGCTCTTGTATCGACTTTGAGCAATTCTCAAATTCTCCTTTACTTGAGCAACTCCTTCTTCGGCATCTTGAATCTTAGCAGAGTCAAAGAACGATCTTTCCCCCGGTTGAGACCACATCAAAGGTATCTTACAAGGTCTGCCATATAGAGCTTCAAACGGCGACATCTTGATACTGGCTTGGTAGCTGTTGTTGTAAGAGAACTCTTCATAGGGTAGGCATTTCTCCCAATCAGAGCCATAATTCAGTACACTAGCACGAAGCATGTCTTCTAAGATCTGATTCACTCGTTCAGTCTATCCATCTGTCTGTGGGTGATAAGCGGTACTGAAATCAAGTTTGGTTCCAATGGACTTGTGCAGAGCTTCCTAGAATTAGGACCTAAACTGAGGACCACGATCAGATACAATACTAGAGGGAGCTCCATGCAGTCTGAGGATATGCTCAACATATAGATCTGCTAACTTTTCAGCATCGATCTTGGTCTTAACGGGTACAAAGTGAGCAACCTTGGTCAAACGATCAACAATCACCCAAATGGAATCATTGCCTTTCTGTGAACGGGGCAATCCAACTATGAAATCCATGGATATGCTCTCCCATTTCCACTCGGGAACGTCAAGGGGCTTCGGCAATCCTGCAGGCTTTTGATGTTCAGCCTTGACTCTATTATAGGTGTCACATCGTGCCACATGTCCCGCAATATCTGTCTTCATGCCTTTCCACCAAAAGTGTTTCTTCAAGTCTTGATACATCTTTGAACCTCCAGGGTGAATACAGTACTTAGAATCATGAGCTTCTGACAGAACTTCCTCTCGTAGTGTTGAATCGGAAGGGACACAGATTCTGTCCTTGAACCAGATGGTTCCTTGTTCATCTTCATGGTGGTTGGTCTTGTAGCCTAGTTTCATCAGACCACGGAGATATTCGATCTCTTCACAATTTTTCTGAGCTTGACGAATGCGATCTGTGAGATCATACTGTATGCGGAGCTCATTCAACAAGCCATGCGGTAGCATCTCAAGTTGGAAATCATCAATCTCTTCCTTGAGCTCAGGTGGTATGGATTCAGTGATCAAAGTGTGATAGTAACTCTTGCGACTGAGAGCATCTGTGACTACATTAGCTTTTCCCGGATGATAGTGAATTTCCAGGTCATAGTCCTTGATCAGTTCTAGCCATCGGCATTGCCTCATATTCAGATCTTCCTGAGTGAAAAAGTACTTCAAGCTCTTGTGATCGGTATAGATATCACACTTGTTGTCTATCAAGTAGTGCCTCCAGATCTTTAAAGCATGCACAACTGTTGCTAACTCAAGATCATGAGTAGGGTAACGGTTCTCGTGTTCTTTCAACTGTCGAGAAGCATAAGCTATCACTCTTCCACCTTGCATCAATACATAGCCAAGTCCTTGACGGGATGCATCACAGTAGACCACGAAATCTTTGCTGATATCAGGCAATGCTAGCACAGAAGTTGTGGTAAGCTTCAATTTCAACTCTTGAAAGCTTTGTTCGCACTCGGGCGTCCATTGAAACTCCTTAGTCTTCTTCAAAAGGTTGGTCATTGGACGGGCTATCTTGGAAAAGTTCTCGATGAACCAGCGGTAATATCCAGCCAATCCCAAGAAACTTCTGACTTCGGTCACGTTACGAGGTTGATCCCACTCTTTCACAGCTCTAATCTTGGTTGGGTCAACTGCAACACCTTCAGCTGATAGTACATGGCCTAGGAAGGCAGCTTTCTGTAGCCAAAACTCGCATTTGCTGAACTTTGCTTAGAGTTGATGTTGGGCTAATTTCTCAAGCACAGTTCTCAGATGATGTTTATGTTCTTCGGCGGTGGGTGAATAAACAAGGATGTCATCAATGAATACTACCATGAACTTATCTAGCTCATCCATGAAAACCTTATTCATCATGTTCATGAAGTAGGCGGGAGCATTCGTGAGTCCAAAGGACACCACAGTGAACTCAAACTGCCCATACCTAGTCACCAAAGCTACCTTCGGGATGTCACTCTCTTGAATCTTCATTTGATGATAGCCAGATCTGAGATCAATCTTGGAGAAATACTTGGCACCTCTGAGCTGGTCAAGCAGATCATCAATTCTTGGCAGAGGGTACTTGTTCTTGATGGTGACTGCGTTCAAGTTCCGGTAATCAATGCACATTCTCATCGAGCCATCCTTCTTCTTAACAAACAGAATAGGGGATCCCCAGGGTGAAGCACTGGGTCTGATATACCCCTTCGAGATGAGCTCATCAAGTTGTTTCTTAAGCTCGGCTAGTTCGTCAACTGACATGCGATAGGGTCTCTTAGCAATGGGTCCTGTTCCCGGCAAAAGATCAATAATGAACTCTACATCACGGTCCGGTGGCATACCCGGTAATTCTTCAGGAAATACATCGGGATAGTCTCTGACCACAGGCACATCATGAACTATCTTCTCCTCTTTTTGTTATTCTGAACTGGCTTTAAGGGCACATAGGATAGAAGTGGACTTTTCGGACTGCGGTTCACATCTAATAACTTGGCCTGATGGGTGGGTCACTTGGACGTATCTAGGTGAACATGATATGATACCTCGGTGAATGGTTAGCCAATCCATACCTAAGATGACATCTAGGCTCGTGGAAGGTAACAGGGTTAGGTCGGCTTCAAAGATAAGTCCCTCAATGGTTGCACTTTAGGTCTCATAAAGGTGAGCTGGTGATGATAGGCTTTCCACATGGGGTTACAGGCAGGTCATGCTCTCGTGCGAACTTGGATGATATGTAAGAACAAGTTGCTCCAGAGTCAAATAGAACTGATGTAGTATTGCCATTAACTAAAAACATACCATACACAACGTCAGGGGCAGCCTATGCTTCCTCAATGTCCAGATGGTTGAGACATCCACGAGTAGCAGATCCCTTGAATTGAGACTTATGAGCGACTGAGTTCTAAGGGCACTCAGCGGCTTTATGACCCGGTTGGCCACAAACGAAGCAGGTGAAAGGTGTGTAACGTTCCGCCTCTCCGAGGCTGGGGCCTCTTACATCTGACAGCTTCTCTAGGATATAGACTGCCCTCACAGACCAACACAGGTCTTTTCTACGCACTTTGTCCTCACTCGTGCGCACCCGGGAAGAACTTCCCGGTCGGTCACCCATCGCTCCAGGCCAAGCACGCTTAACCTCGGAGTTATTTGCAGATGGGCTTCCGGAAAAGAAGTTGCAACTTATTGGTATGAGTATCCTATTAACACTGTTAAGCCCTGGGCCAGGATGTTACATCCTCACCCCCTTAAGAGATCGACGTCCTCGTCGATCAATCCCAAGCCAGGAGCGTCCTCTCTTGGCCATGTCCGTGTGTCCAGAGCCAGCGCATGTGCCATGCTGTGTGACCACGCCGGATCCACACCAGCCATGCGCACCATGCCTGTGCAACTGCGACACACGCACCCGTGAAATCGCGAGAGTCGGCTTTGATACCATTATGTAATGTTCCGCCTCTCCGAGGCTGGGGCCTCTTACATCTGACAGCTTCTCTAGGATATAGACTGCCCTCACAGACCAACACAGGTCTTTTCTGCGCACTTTGTCCTCACTCGTGCGCACCCGGGAAGAACTTTTCGGTCGGTCACCCATCGCTCCAGGCCAAGCACGCTTAACCTCGGAGTTATTTGTAGATGGGCTTCCAGAAAAGAAGTTGCAACTTATTGGTATGAGTATCCTATTAATCCTGTTAAGCCCTGGGCCAGGATGTTACAAGGTGCACCGCCTGTAGGGGTTGGCGCGGGTGCCTTCCAGTTTCTAGTGCTTGGTGTAGAGTGGTTCTGTGCTGGGCGTTCATTTGCTGAGCGGGGATGGTTAGAACGGTCTGAGTGTTGTGGTCCTGAGCATAACGGTCCTAGGTGTAACGATGCTGAGCAGGGCGAGAGTATTTGGTGGTGTAGCCTCCACCACCCCTACTCGATCCAGGGTTGTCATCCCTGTTGTGGCGAGAGCGTTCCCTAGATGCAGCGATCACGGCCACGGAAGGACTCCTCAGGCTTACGCTTCCTCTCCCTGTACTCCTCTCTAGCTTCAGCACGGTCCTTCTCGATCTGGATGCAGCGATCCACCAGAGCACGCAGCGTGCTACTCTCAATACCGCCAAACTTCAACTTGATGTGCGGGTTAAGTCCCTTGCGGTAATAGTACAGCTTCTCCTTCTCAGAGTTCACAACATAGGAAGGTGCATAGCGTAGAAGGTTGGTGAAACGAGTAGTGTACTCAGTCACCCTATCCTTTCCCATCTTGATGTTGCGGAACTCCTCGGCTTTGGCCTCCATGATACCCTTGGGAATGTGATACTCAGTGAATGCTTCGGCGAACTCATCCCACGAGATGTTGGCAGGGTCCTCATGGGAATCACTAAAACAATCCCACCAGGCGCGTGCTGCACCTGTGAGCTAGTGTGTGGCAGCTCCAACACACTCATCATCGGTGAAGGTGGTGAGGTCGAGCTTCTTTTCGACCTCCTTGAGCCAGTCATCGGCTACAAGCGGGTCAGGGTCGGTGCCATCATAGGTAGGTGGCCTTAGCTTCAGAAATCCCTCCAGCTTCCTTTGGAAGTCATTCTGCTGACCTCCCTGGCGATGGTTTGCTCCATCTACAAGAGCTGCAAGAAGCTGGGTCTGTTGCGCCATCACTTCTGCCAGGTTCGATGGTGGTAGTGGCGGAATGTTCTCCTCAATAGGCGGCGGGGTATTCTCCAGGTTGAAGGGTATCCCTCCACGTCCACGGCCATGGCCACGGCCACGGTTGCTGCCACCACGCCCCCCATTTGGTTCGACTGGTTCGGGGGTGGGCGCACGTCCACGGTTCATTGGGCGAGTAGATCGGTGGTTCGGCATCTGCAACACGGATCATAGGAATTTTAGTGTTTGTGCCATAAGTGCTTATAATTTAGTATGATTACATGATTTTGATGATTTAAAGAAGCACATTTATACTATCCAACACTCATTACAAGGAAGCAATAAGATCCATAAGATGCAATAAGATCTAAAACATTCATTACATGGGTTTTATTACATAGCATCATCTCTAGTAGCTACACTTGGAGACTCACGAGAATCGTACTATGCATAGTGTCTCATATTACATCTCATAAGGGGTACATCATGGGGTACAACTTATGGAAGCCACTGACATGACTCATGACCACGTAGGGTCATCTACTCTAACTCATACACCACGGCTGGGATACTACTGTTCTTGATCTCCTCGTCAGACTTGTGAAGTCAGGACACGTACTTCAAGGCCTCGACGAGCTCCTCAGTAGGCTTGGCTCCAGGTAGGGTAGGACAGGCATCTAGGTTGAGGCGAGTCAGGGCTAACTCAAACTCCTCTATCCTAGGCTTCGTCTTGCTACGAATCTCCTTGGGTAGCTGATCCCACATACCCTTCATCTCCCTGAGGCACTTCTTGTCAGACTTCTGCCAAGCCTGCCAAGTCCTCTCACACTTGTCCTGTAGGTACTCGTTCTGCCTAAGTGCCTCGATCAGGTGACCCTGGTTGCGAACGGCCTTCTTCCTGAACTCATCTAGCTCCTGAGTCATGGTCTTATTCTTAGATTGGATTTTTAGCATATCAATCCCCTTGGACCTCTCTCTGTCTCCTCTGCGGTTGAACTCGGCCTTCTTGTCATCCAACTCTCTCTGCAACTCCAAGACCTTGCTGTTGAGGTAGCAGTTCTTATTGCCTAGGTTGGCGGCTTTGTCCTGTAAGTCAGCGACCTCGGCTCTGTGGACGTCTTCACGATGGTTGAGCTCGTCCTGTAGCTTGGCAACTGTCTCAAGCAGACTAGCTCACTCCTACGCTCCCTGCGAGTCTCGCTCCTGGTACTCCCACAGAATGGCCCGGTCCTGATGTCTCCTCTGCTCAAGCTGGGTCACGTACCTGTCCTACTCTAGTAGGTGGATAGCCGAGATGCGAAGGCATCTGTCCTCCTTGGCAAGGATAACTCTGCCGGCTGCGAAACTCTGCTCACTAGGGGTAAGGCTGAGGTCGAGGGCCTAGGGAAGTAGACGGAACTCTATCATCTTCAGGTGCTCGTAGTGGTCCCTCATCACTCTGCAAAGTGCCTTGTGTGAGATAGCTCGCAGTCCCTCCTCAACTGTGTCCTCTATAGTCAACTCGGTGAAAGCTAGGACAGAAGGTAAGGTAGTGCTAGCTGGGAACTCGACTGAGGTGACAACCAGTCCTTCGATTCCTCCTTCCTGAGCTGACTTCCCGGTGCAGGTGACCTTGACAAGCTCATTAGGGACTCCTACCGTGACGAGAACTCGGTAGAGGGTCTGTGCAAAACCCCCGATCTCACGTAGGTCGAAGGTAAGCTTGGCATGGTCCAGAGGTAGCGGTCCTAGAGGCGGCAATTCGACGTTCGTTGTCATCTGCATGTTTTAAGGAAACAGGTGTTAGCAGGTCAATAAATAGATAAGCCTTGCATAACAAGTAAATGCAGGGTCGGGTATATAACCGAAAGAAGGGCTATTCATGTCTTATTCTATCATCCATTTATGAGGGTTTCGCCCTAGGGTCAAGTATGGCTCTGATACCAACTGAAACGACCTGATTTCGCGAAGGGAAATCTACAGAGTCGAAGTGTATTATGACTGTTGTAGATCATATTACCCAAATTCTAGTCGAATACCACATCCATACAACGATAATATCAGAGTACAAATAGTGCGGAATTACATAAATTATTACATCGCTGCATTGGCGGGATCAAAAGTAGCATTCATTCAGAACAGCTTGAAGATAAGATCGCCAAACTCGAGCGTAGGAACGAACCCCTCAACCATCAAACTTCTCAGAGCTATACTCCTCGGCAGAACCTGTGTGCCAAAATTTATCAGTACGATTTGTACTGGCCACTCCCACCTTATGAGCATTGCTTTGTGGAAATTGGATGCAAGTTGGATATAATCAAAAGGAACCTATAAGGCTGGGGTTTCCTATGTTTTAGCATATCAAGTATGTAATAATAGTTGGTCAAGTTTTAACACCATTCCCACACCCCATTCCACCCCATTTCTGTCCAGAGCCAGGTTTCGATCCTGGGATCGATATACCACCATCTCCACATCATCACCATATCATCGCTCAGTCGATAGGCCAACTCCCTCTTAGCACTGTCTCATGGCCCGTAGCCCCTGGCTATGACCGACACTCACTCACAGGGGAAGAAGAGAAGGACTCATCTCACTATCTAGTTTAAGCGAAACCCAGGAAAGGTCCATAGCCGACAAGTCGGCATATGTATCGATCGATCAACCATACACTCTGCAGAGGTTTTACACAACTACAAGATCTGCCTTCTTCGCTGACCATCATCAACTGGGCTGATTTCGGCCGCTTGCTAGCCTAGGATAATGCCACTCTACCATTCAGCCCTGGTACACCCCAAGCCTAGTCTGGGATGGCTGAAACTGTGAGTCATGAGCCGAGTCCACAAGGTCTCCATGAAGTCTCGGAAGGGTGTGGGGGAAATCCTCTGCGCCCCGTACCTCCTCGCACTGTCCGCTATCAACCTAGCAGTAGTGGCAATATCCTACCAAGTAGTCTGGCCGTCCCGCACCATATAGGGCGAGTGGTACGTAAGGCTTCCCGGTGAATCTGAGTACTAGTAAGTCCTTAGGGATGACCAAGCCAGAATGTCTTCATCAGGGTTTCCATTTATCGTGCCACCACAGCACCTCCACCCCGGGCTCCTCCCATCACAGGTTCACACCCAGGGCCACCTCATATACCATTTACCCACCATAGGTATCCATTTTCCAGGGGTGCCCAGGTAGCACCCCACGGTAAGACTTGCCCCAGGCTCGTCGTATACTCCAACTTGGTCGACACAACCCTTACCCTCCACGCACCCAAGTCACACACGCATCACTCTCCCCATAGTCCAGATAACACCAGTTTCCACCACGCATCAATGTAGTACAAGCGTAGCAAAAGTATAAGCAATGAAATATAGCAGCAAGTGTGTGTCTAGCCTAATAGCAGGGTAAGTAGGGGTAAGGTTGCGTCAAGGTAAAGGCCATCAAGTAAGCATACTACCATGCAAGTCCTATCATAGTGTGAATATAACAATAAAGTAAAGCAATAGCAGTTCTATATTAGCTATGCGTAATAGGTACTACGAAGTTGAGTAGGATGTGGCACCTTCTGTGTAGTTGTCTTCGTACTCCTCACGGTACTCTCGGTCCTCGTCTGTCTGGTTCTCCTTCGAGTCTACAAACGATCGCATTATAGTCGCGTTACCGACGTCTATAGAATAGCACAAAATGCAATGAAAATTCAAAAGAGCCAAATGCACTCAAACATGGGTTCATTGCGTAGAGCTTGATTTTCGATGAATTTTGGTCCTGGTCTTGTATTTTTCTGAGTTCGTATGAATTAGTTATGAATTTCCGAAGTTTCAATCATTTCTGAAAATGGGAAAAGGCTGAATTAATATCGTGCTGACACATGTCACGCTCCTGTTGGTCCACGTGGCATGCTGACATCAGTATGACATCAGCATGACATCATTGCCTCGGTTCTGGTACTGACAGGTGGGTCCAGAGCTGCTGACGTCAGCAGCTGACGTCATCGTGACATCATCATGACATCACCTCGGCTGTGTTTGTCACTGACAGGTGGGACCTGCATGATGTCACCCACTGACAAGTGGGTCCAGCGGCTCTGTGTCACTGACTTGTGGGCCTGGTCAATGGTCAACATTGACCGGTCAACGGTCAACCAGGCCGGGTCCAAACTGGGCCGGTTGGGCCTGGATACGGGCTTGGATTCGGGCCAGGCTTGGCCCAACACGTGTCAATCTCTGGTTGCACCACGTCGGCTACTGGATACCCATTGGGTTTTGTCCACGGGCTCGGCACAGTAGGATGGTCCATGGTGGACTATCCACAGTGGGTCTATGGACCACAGCGTGGTTCATCGTGGACCAAGTCCATCTTCTCCCTGTTTCTCACGGCTCACGGTGGAATGTGCGCACAGCACGGCTGCTTATTCTCCTTACCCCTTTCTCCTCTGTTTCTCCCACGGCAGCTCTCTCACCGGTGGCGAGCTCGCACGAGGCGCGCTCCGGTGGCTCGGTTGGGCTGCGAGGGTGACTACAGAATCACGGGGCCATCACGAGCGCATTAGCGGGGTCGCAGCGGGGTCACATCGCTCCGGGAGGCCGGTGTGCATGGAACGGTGGCACGGTAGACACGGCCGCGGCGGTGCTATGCACCGAGGCTTCGGCAAGGGCTCGATGGGGCTCAAACGGCTTCCACGTGATACAGCGGCCAGGGCAGGGATGTCCGGGGTGGCGCCAAGGGCTCGGGCGAAACTGGCTGGTGGAGGCCTAGCAGCGACGGCGGTCGGTGGTGCAGGGGCTACGGCATCAATTGGAGCCAAGGAACGTTTCCTTCCCCAAATCGGGGTCCAGGGCAAGCCAAAGGACTTGATCAACAACGGTCAAGGGTGCAACAGAGTCCGCACCGTGACGAGGTGCGCGACGGAGCTCCGGCTGTGGTTCGACATGGCTACGATGGCGCGAACTAGGGCACGGCGGGGTTTCTCGCCCCATCTTCGAGGCGGCTTGGTGTACAGGGTCAAGGCGAAGCTCTACGGCCGATCCTCGCATCACGGGGCGGCCAGAGATGGCGGGGACTCTCGTGGCACGGCAGCACTCTGGAGCGCATCCGCGCCGGTGAGGCAGGGTTGACTGAGGCGTCCGAAGCTCCTATTCCTCCATCTTCTTGTGCGCGAGGCGTCCTACGGCAAGGCGAAGCTCTAAAGGGTGAGGTTGCTGCTTATGCGGACCTCTAGGGGTCGGAATGGAATGAAGCCATGGTGGTCTGCGGCCATGGCATGCAGGGTGGTCGTGCCGGTGTTCCCGAGCCGCTAGGGGTCGGCGAGGCCAGGCCTTGGGCTTGTGCACATGTGGTGCGTGTGCAACGTGTCCAGGAGCGGGAATGCTCCGCCTCGGCGTCCCCTAGGTGCGGGAACGCGGTGGCGTTCATGGCAAGTATGGCTAGCGCGGCGAGCGGCAAACGACGTGGCTCACCGTAGGGTTCGTGGCGGTTGGATGGTGGTGCAGTGGCGAGGTGAGGCCGTGATGAGGCGATGCAGTGCCGTGCCGAGCAGCTACGTCGCTGTAGCTGATCGGGGCGGCGCTCCTGGCTCCGGTGAGGTCCGGTTCCGCTCCTCCTTCTCCATTCCTCCCCTTCCTTCCTTCTTGTTTCCTCCACCCTTCTACCATTCTTGGTGTGGTGTTCTGGAGTGCCACCAGCGGCGGCAGGGTTGATGGGAACCCTAGGGCACCGAGGTGTAGTTTTATAGGCGGCTGGTGAACACTGTGTGCGACAGACGGTGATCAAGGCGTCGGGGCGATCAGGCGGATGCAGGATGCTTGAGCGGTCGCTGTCGATCCTCGGGTGGGCTCCAGAGGTCAGCGGCAGGCGTCAATTTGCCTTCACGTCCAAGGCAGGGCGAGGAGCAGGGGTGCGGCATGTGCTCTGTCGTGGCCGTTGGCGCGCGTGGCTGGGTCATGCAATTCGTGTGACTCGTGGGTCCCACGAGTGCTGTGCTGGCGTGCGCGAGGTCGTCGGATGGCCAGGGGGTGGAATCGGTCGACGGGGGAGTGCGCGTTGCGCGCGCGCTATGCCGTCCAGCGGCCGAAACAGGGGCCCGAGGGGGGGACCGGTGGAAGGGGTGACAAGGCGGTCCCACTTGTCATCCGCTGCGGGGAAAGGAACAGCGCACATGATGTGTCCCTACGCGGGCCATGATCGTGGGCTGGTCTGGTGGCTTGTTGGGCCGGTTGGGTTGGGCTGGCTCAGTTTCCCTCTCTCCTATTTCCTTTTCTTTTTCTATTTCTTTTTGTATTATGTTACACTTCTTTCATGTATATAAATCAAAGTGGCATATTTCTCCTTTGGTATAATGTCCCATGGTGATAAACATTGGTCATAGTATATGTTGGGATATTAATCCCATGTTAGTACATTTATTTATAAACAAATATTTGTTAGCTTTTGTTAATCAACACATAAACCCAAATAAAATCCAAATCACCATGTTGAATATAATGCAACTTGATGTATGCTATGTGGTAAAAGAAATTCAAGGTGATGAGGTGAGATACTTGTGCAAGTCATGTAGGTTTAGTTAGATTACGACTAATGCAACACTTATGGTTAGCTCCTACAAATGTCACTCCTCATCACATGGGGTTTTTGAAGAAAAAAATTTTGTAGTTGGAATTTTTGGTGTGTGGATTTTTGGGTTGTTACAACCGCCGGATGGTGTCCGACCGACGGTGAGCCTTATCCAATTCCACACACCGACGAAGTCGTTGTATTCGAAGATTATTTCTTGCGTGGGTTAGGGCTTTCGGTACATCCTTTCTTGCGGGATCTGTTGGAGTATTGGGGAGTGAGCTTGTGCAATCTTCATCTGAACATCATTTTGCACATTTATGTTTTTATCCACTTCTGCGAGGTTTATCTTGGCATTCTTTCCCATTTCAATCTCTTCCGACACCTTTTCTAGCTGAAGAAGAAAGGAGGGGGCGGTTCCAGAGTGGTCGGTGGTGTGTATCTACAGCTTCATGATGGGATGGCGGGTGAATACATTACTATGCCGCTAAATACCTCACTGAAGGGGTGGAATAGCATGTGGTTTTATATGAAGCAATGCCATCCTGCCATCCGATGCGGTGTCGACCAAATTCTGGAGAACCAGAAGAGCTGGTTGGAGAAGCCGACCAGTGCCGATATGGATCAGGTGAAGGAGCTCCTCGAGCTGATAAGGGGCATGAAGATGAGCGGGGTGGTGGTGGCAGTGAACTTCATAATGCGCCGCATCTAGCCCTGCAAGGAGAGGGCCCACGCGGGCTTTGACTTCAAAGGAGATACCGACGGCACCCGGGAGAGGATGGAGAAACTGGTGAAGGAGGCTATGCTGCACCTAGCCGCTGAGCTATTCACCCCAAACATGTCATACACCGTGTCGGGTCAGCCGAAACCCTTCAACTGCACGAACCCACCTCCTTAGGTAAAAATTTCAACTGTTGTTTTGGTGCTTTTTATCCCGTGCCGACGCCGAGCAGTGGACTAATTCACTTGTGAAAAGATCCACTTGCAGGAACGGGCAGCATACTTCTTGGGTGTGCCGAGGAATGATTGGCCAAAGGCAGTGGACGCGAGGTCGGCCACTCAGCCGGAGGAAGGTGTCGTCAGCGCCTCATCCGAATTCAAAGGCGAAGGTGCTGGTCAGAAGGAGAGTCCCCCGGTATCATAAAAAGTTTGGGGGAAGAGGGCGGCTAAAGATGAGTCGGCCTGAAAGAAGAGGAGAACGGCGGATGTAGCTCCTCGTAAGCCGGGCGACATCTCACTTGGTGGCGATCGGACCACTCGAACGCAGAGTGCGGTGATGTCCGAGTGGTCGGACGACGACGGGGCTCCAGTAGCCCCCCTCTGAGCACTGAAGCGTCACCGTGCAACACGCGCGTGGAGGCACAGTCAAAGGGAGGGGAAGGAGTCCCCAAGCAGCAGGCGGTGGACACGCGGACAGCGGAGGCCACAAGACCTCCAGCCCAGAACACGTGGGTTGACCCTAGAGTAGTGCCTGGGTGCTCGTGGAGGCAGCGCCGGTTTAGAACCATCTACCAGGAAGCTAATGTGTAAGTATCTCTGCCATGAGATCGGTAGCTGTCCGATTTTTATAGTTGCGATGACCGACGAGCTAATCTAATGCAGAACGGGGCGCGCGGAGGATCTAAATCCTTTAGTCCAGACGGGCGAGCAGCCGAGGGCTGTTCTCGGCATGGAGACAATGCCAGCAGACTCTATCCTGGAGTCCCCGGGCGCTCATCGGTTTGCAGAGGATTCAACCACCGCTGCTGATGGAGTCGGAGGTGGAGAGCGGTTGGCGACCACGATGCGCGAGTCGACGGAGACACTAGGAGCAACATCGAGAGCCGCTGAGTCTTCGGAGGCGGAGGTCGGAGCTGTCGATGACATGCCGGAATCAGCGGCTCCAAGGCCGGCAGTGTCGAAGGAGCAAGCGACATGCCCTAAGATGCCGCAGGGCTTGGTCGATCACTCTGTGCGGCCACCGAGCCCCCGAGGAGCACCGCTAGCTATAAAGGAAGAGGACGAGGTCGAGGAGATTGAGCATGATGGATCACGATCTCAAACCGTCCGCACCTTCTGCAAGCAAGGGGACAAAGTCATGGTCGTGGAAGAGGAGGAACCCACCAGGGAGATGAAGAGGCTACAGTCCACTTTTCCACAGCTATGAAGCAAATTGAGGTTAGTATTGCGTTGGCGGTGTCCATATTTGGTGTTGGAGAATATGGTCCTTTATAATCTTGGTGCTTTGCAGGGCATAGCGTGAACTGTCGTACATTGGTAGCAGCTGATCAAGAGGATGGAGCCCCTCATCGAGGAGAATGAGAGGCTGAAGGAGGCGGTGAAACTGATGGAGAATAACGTCTGGAAGGCCCAGCATGAAAGGGATCTTGCTGAATCAAATGCTAAGGACCTAGAGTACCAGAAGGGCATCTTATCCGAGCAGTTCAAAACCATCTCCGAGTAGCTGGATTGCACCTTCGAGCAGTTGAAGACCATCTCCGAGCAGCTAGGGCGCACCTCCGAGCAGCTGAAAAGCGTCTCCGAGCAGAAGAAAGGTACTGCTGATCGGTGAATTTGTTCTGCATTATCGAACAGCCTTGACGTTGCTGTCGACCGTTATATTTTTGGAGCAAGATGCGGAGCTCGGCTAGTTGCATCAAGTCATTGGTCAACTCCAAGAGGAGAAGGAGAAGGCATCTGGGTGAGCGAAGAAACTAGCCGAGGATCTTGAAGGTGAGTCATTCAAGGTCGGAGTTGTTGCTGATATGATTGCTTCGTTTGATGAATCCCTTTGGTGTCTGCAGAATACCGTCGAAGGACCAAGGCGTAGTTCGACATGCTGGAGCTAGAGGCGCAAACCCAGTGGGGAAAACTCAACGCCGTGGTGGCCAGAGTCAAGCCGGTGCTCGATAGTATCGACATGGAGGTAGCTCCTTAGCTTGACGATAGGTAGCCACGTTCGGATGCCATCATCAATAGGTGCAAGGCGGCGTGGGAGAACTTCAAGAGCTTCAACTGAGACACCACTATCTCCATCGTGACACATGCCCTGGCAGTGGTCCGATCCCACTACCCTGCCATCAATCTTCGAGAGATAGGGGTCGGATTCACCAGAGGGATGGGTGTGACAAAGCAGGGGGAGCTGAAAGATGAGGTGGAGGACGCGGTGAAGAGGCTGGCCAGCGATGTCGATCTGTTCGACAAGGTAGATGGTGAGGGCCAAGCCCAGTAACCTGAGTGGAGAGGAACATGTATGGGACATCTGTAGAGGAGAGTTAGATGCGCGAGGGCATAAGTAAACATTTATGTATTTGTATAAATGTTGTATGTAGATGACACGTGCATGTTCAGGCGGCTTGCTAACACATGCGGTGAAAAAGAAATGTGTTGTTAACCCTAACGCGTTTATACGTGGTATAAGTAGCATCCAAGCAGTTAGTTCGTTACTGGGCTCTTGGCCTTGGCTAGCCCGTATTCCATAACGTCGGGCGCTGGAGCCCGTGCACATGTAGGAGGAATAGACGTGACCGAGGAACCACAGCCGACCACCCATAACACAGAGCGCTGGAGCCCATAGCACGTGTAGGGAGAGATCGGAGATAGGGTTTTCTCCAAAGAACACAGAGCGGAACGTGTGCTACTCGATGGTTGGTGGAATATCTTAAAGATATTTTAGTATGGAGAAACAGGGCAGAGCATTTATTGAGATCATGTATAATTGCTGGAGTTTATTGAGGTGTAACTTGGAGCTGGTGATCGCAAATGGAGATTAAACCAGAGTGGAGAAATAATGGAGACAAAGCATGGCGACGAAAACTTTATTCATCATGGGGTGAAGAGTACATATCTAGAGTGTTTCAAGGATAAAAACGTATAAGGTGCTCGATGTGCCATGAATTGGGGATATCGATTCCTTCCATGTCACATAGCCGGTAAAACCTTGGTCAAGTAACCACTTTGACCACGTAAGGCCCTTCCTAGGGGAGGAGAGCTTGTGCATCCCTTCGGTTTTCTGCTTTCTATGGAGAACGAGGTCACTGACCTTAAATGAACGACCTTTGATATTGCGATTGTAGTATCCTCGTAGGCCTTCTAGGTACTTGGCTGTGCAGATGCAAGTGATCAGGCGTTTTTCTTCAGCCCTGTCGATGTCCTCTGTTTGAACAGCTACGGCTTGCTCTTCATTATAATGTTCCACCCTAGGTGCTCGGAAGGCAATGTCCGCTGGAAGTATGGCTTCTGAGCCATAGACCAAAAAATATGGAGACACACTGGTGTTGCGACTAGCTTGAGTGCATAGTCCCCAGACCATAGCTGGGAGCTCTTTGAGCCATCTGCCCGGATGCTTTTCCTCTTTCTGGTATAGTCTCTTTTTGAGGGCATCGAGGATCATGCCGTTCGCCCGTTCGATCTGGTCGTTGGCTCTAGGATGGGCAACAGAGACGTATTTGACAGAGATGCATCGGCCTTCGCAGAAGTCCCAAAAATGGTGACCAGTGAATGTAGTTCCGAGGTCGGTGATAATGCTGTTCGGGAGACCGAATCTATGGATGATATCTTCGAAGTGCTCGACTGCCTTCTTTGCAGTGGCCGAAACAAGCGGCTTGTATTCGATCCACTTGGAGACTTGTTAATGGCGACGTATGCGTACCAAAAACCGCCTGGCATAGGTTTGAAAGGCCCAATCATGTCCAGTCCCCAGCATGCAAAAGGCCAAGAAGCTAGGATGGTCTGCAATTGCTGCGCCGGCACGTGTATTTGCTTGGCAAAAAATTGACATCCTTCACAACATCGGACAAGGTCTTCTGCGTCGGCGATGGCCGTCGGCCAGTAAAAACCAGCTTGGAAAGCTTTGCCGACCAGATTTCTAGAGGCCACGTGATTGCCACAGGAGCCAGAGTGAATTTCAAGTAGTTTCACTCCCTCTTCTTGGGTGATGCATTTCTGTAGTATCCCTTCCTTGGCACTTTTTCTCATCAGGTTCCCACCTACCAGCACATAATGCTTGCTGCGAAAGATAAGGCATTCAGTTTCGGTCTTATCGGCAGGTACATCGATGCTGGTGAGGTACTTGATGAACTGTTCTCTCCAATCTATGGCCGGCGAACGTACTGCAAGTACCAGCAGCTCGGCGGGGGGATTTCTTGAACTTCCTTATCTTCCTTGATAGAAGGCGTAAAGAGGTCTTGAACGAAGACCCTAGGCCGAATCGCGGCGCGAGAAGAGCCTATCTTAGATAGGTGGTCGGTGAGCTGATTTTGGTCTCGTACCACGTGGTGGTACTCGATACCGTAGAACTTTCCTTTGAGTTTCTGGATCTTGGCGCAGTATGCGTCCATCTTCTCACTGGAATAGGACCAATCTTTGTTGACTTGGTTGATGACCAGCGCAGAGTCTCCATATACCATGAGGCATTTGACACCGAGCTCGATGGCTATACGAAGTCCATGGAGACATGCTTCATATTCCGCGGTGTTGTTGGAAGCTAGAAAATGAATTCGGAGGACGTATTGGAGCTTGTCCTTGGTCGGAGTAATGAATAAAATGCTAGCACCAGCACCGTTGATGTTGAGGGCGCTGTCGAAATACATCACCCAGTGCTTGGGGCAAGCAGCGGGGATGGGCTCTTGGATCTCGGTCCACTCAGCGAGTGCCTACGACTTAATGGTAGGCCTGCTTCTGAATTCTATTGAGTAAGTGCCGAGCTCGACAACCCACTTGATGATGCGGCCATTGGCCTCTTTGTTCGGAGGATATCCCCTATAGGGAACTCGGTGACCACGGTGATCTTGTAATACTCGAAGTACTAGCGGAGCTTGCGCGACATGACCAGAATGGCGTATAATAGCTTCTGAACCTAAGGGTAACGAGTTTTGGACTCGTTAAGAACCTCGCTGATGAAGTAGACCAGACGTTGTACCTTATAGGCGTGTCCAAATTCCTCGCACTCAACGACGATAGTTGTGCTAACGACGCAAGAAGTGGCGGCGATGTAGATCAATAGGGTTTTGTCTGGTTGAGGCGCCTCATGATCGAAGGCTTCGTTAGAAACAATTTGAGTTGCTCAAAAGCCGTATTAGCCTCCTCCAACCAAGAGAAGCACTCGGAGGCCTTGAGTAGTTTGAAGAATGGTAGTCCCTTTTCACCGAGGCGCGACATAAAGCGGCTGAGAGCAGCCATGCACCCTGTGAGCTTATGTATATCATTTATGTAGGTTGGCCATTTCATATTGGTAATGGCGGAGACCTTGTCGGGGTTGGGTTCAATATCGCGGGCGCTGATGATGTAGCTCAGGAGTATGCCTGATGGAACTGCAAAGATGCACTTTGAAGGGTTCAACTTCCATCTATATCTTTTCAAGTTGGCGAACGTTTCTTCGAGGTCGGCGATGAGATTGTTGGCGGTTTTGGATTTAACGACCACGTCGTCAATGTAAGCTTTGACGTTGCGGCCTATCTGTTGGTCAAGGCATATCTGGATGGCCCTTTGGTAGGTCGCCCCAGCGTTCTTGAGTCCGAAAGACATGGTGGTATAGAAATACGCATCAAAATGCATGATGAACGATGTTTTGATCTGGTCATCCTCTTTGTGGGATATCTAGTGATAGCCGGAGTAACAGTCGAGGAAGGAGAGGAGTTCACAGTCGGCGGTGGAGTCTACAACCTCGTCTATCCGAGGCAGACCGAAGGGGTCTTTAGGGCAGTGTTTGTTGAGATCGGTGTAATCAACACACATTCTCCATTCTTTATTCTTTTTTTGAACAAGAATTGGATTTGCTAACCACTCAGGATGATACACTTCTTTAATAAATCCAGTAGCCAGGAGCCGTTTTATTTCTACCCTAATAGCCTCCTTGTCTGGCGTGAATCGTCAGAGTTTCTGCTTGATCGGTTTGGCGGTCGGCGAGACATTCAAGGAGTGCTTGATCTTCTCCCGTGGTACCCCCGGCATGTCTGCAGGTTTCCAAGCAAACATGTCGATGTTGGCACGTAGGAAGGAGACGAACGCGCTTTACTATTTGGGGTCGAGATGAGCCCCAATCTTGGCGATCTTGGTGGGGTCGTCGAGGCCGAGGCCGACCTCCTTTGTTTCCTTGGACTTGGTGGAGGCGCGAGGAGGCTCCAGCGCTGGGATCTCCAGGTCATCGGCGAGCACCGTCTTGGAGTCGGTGACCACGCTAGCCATCTAGATGGAGAGGTCGGTGGCTTCGGCGAGGGCGAGACTCTCTGTTTCGCAGGCGTAAGCGATGGAGAGGTTGGCTCATAGGGCCAGAACTCCTATAGCTGGTGCGGTAGTACGGTATGGCCATGAACTTGGCCAGATAGGCGTAGTGCGGTATGGCCATAAACTTGGCCAGAGCTGGCCGACCAAGTGTGGCATGGTAGGCGGTGTTGAAGTCGGCGACGTAGAAGTTGATGTGCTCGACATGGAAGTTGCTAGCCATGCCGAATTGTACCAGAAGGGTGATCTCTCCAAGCAGTTTGGATGCCCTACCAAGTACCACACCCCAGAAGGAGGAGTCGAAAGGAGTGAGGTCTTCTACTCCAAGGCCCAGTTCCTTTAGGGCTCCGACGAAGAGGAGGTTCAGAGCACTTCCGCCGTCGATGAGTACTTTCCTCAAGAGTACTTTCTTGACGGTTGCATCAAGAATGAGGGGGAAACACCCTGTGTAAGGGATGTCCGCCCACTGGTCGGCCCTGCTGAAGGTGATGGCGGCGATAGCTGCGGTTGGCGATGGCATCTTCTGTGTTGACAGCGAGCACCCGACGAGCGGTGAGCTTTCGATCTCTTCTGCTCTCAGCGGTGGCGAGGCCCCTGAAGATAGTGGCAACCACTTTGTCGTGATCCTGGAAGGCGTTGTTGTTGTCCCCAGGTGGTCGGCGACCTCTGGCTCCATCGTTGTTGTTGTCGTCCTTCTTTTTGGCTTGGAACTCCTTAGCCAAGCCAAGGCAGTCCTACATCTTGTGCTTGCTGTTCTTGTGGAGGGCGCATGGGCCTTCAAGGATTTTCTTGTACTGCTCGTCGTAGTTACGTTTGGTGTGAGGCTCGTCAATGGTGGCGATGATGTGGTCTGGTCGACGGCGGCGACACTGACCTGCTTTGGACCCTTCCGGACGATCACTTGCTGTGAAAAATCACTGTCAACTGTTGAAGTGTTGTCATTCTCAATTTGATTGACTTGATGTCGATAGAATATCATCGGCAGTCCTCCGAGGGGTATCCCACGAAGGTAGATTGATTACATCTAAGTCTTCATTCTTCGACTTTGTTCATCAATCTTCCTTAGGACTTCGTCTTTTGGACTTAGTTTTTTGCTCCGTCTTCTTTCTGCCTTTGATTACTGAGCAAAGTCAAATGTTTACCTTCACTCAGTCTTGTTCTGATCTTCTCTTCTCTTTCAGCGAAGACGAAGTTTCCCAGCAAAGATGAACTCTTTTCGTCGAAGTCAAATTTTCATCTCCGCCTCGTTTCTTTCCCTGCGAGTAAACTTTGTTATGGAAGTCACAATTTCAACTCTGAAGTTCCAGGAGCTAAGTTTTCTTGGCGAAGTTAAAACCCCAGCACTCGGCAACAAGCTCGTCGGCACGGCTATCTTGCCCGTAGCTGACCTGGCGGCGGCAGGAGACGACGCGGGGCTGCGGAACGTCAGCTACCAGGTGAGCGCCCCCGACGGCAAGCCGAACGGCACGCTCAGCTTCGCATACGCCATCAGCGGCGGCCCCAGTGATTCTTCTCAGCTTGCAACACGTTCTCACCGTACCAGCATCGGTTATAAAGTGAAACAACAAGTAGTCGTGTACTCACGTACACACACGCAGGGAGAAAAAGAAAACAGAGCTCAATTCCCGTTAGGATGCATGTAGCCTTTCAACATTTTTCTACTAAGGGATTATTTGTATCTCTCATTTTAGAGGAATTGGAATTCACTTAATGAATTAGGCTATTTGGAATGGAATTTGATATTCCATCAGTTTTCAAAGCCTACAAATAAGTCTATCTCAAATTCATAGGACGTGGGATGAAAATGAATTCTATATATCACTATGCTATATTTCTACTCTTCAACTTATAGCATACTCTTCAACCCACTTCCCTACAATAGAAATGTAATATATAAGTATTTCTTTTGTATGGCTAACAATAATATACAAATATATTTCATATACAATTATATTAGTTTAATTAAACTATGTTTAAATTGTAATTATTAGAATGAATTTAATTTCAAAGATCGAAACGGCCCTAAGTAGGGAACATATATTGTTGGCAGATCTTTACCTTTTTTTGAACGCAAAACAGACCTGTAACTTTTTTTTTTGAACGCAAAGCAGACCTGTAACTTTTTTTTTAACGCAAAGCAGACCTGTAACTTTTTCTTGAACGCAAAGCAGAACTGTAACTTCTTTACTGGCACGGTCTTCATCGGTCTTCAAAGGCTCCCTTAAGTTTTTTTTTAAAAAAAGGCTCCCTGTTGAGTGTTGTCCACCCCAGTGCTGGCAGTATAGACGGATGCAAAAAGTATGGTCTTTCTGCGGCAGTGCGTGGGGACACGGCATTGACGGACCTGCGGCGACGACGACGACCGTGACTTGACCGCAGACTGAAGAGGATAGCTAGCTTATATAATCACCATCGATCAGATGGCCACACCAGCGCATCCACGTCTCATTCCGATTTCACCCCAACCGAAACACAGTAACAAACCAACAATCATCAACTGAACTGAAGGCCATGCATATGCATCCCTCTGCCGTCTTGCACTTGCTTCTCCTTCTCCCAGCCGCGGCCGCCTCGCAGTCGCAGGCACTGCAGCTGTCGCCAGCTGCTCCCGGTCGCCATGGCACTGGCGCCTGCATACCCCGCGAGAGGGACGTCCTGCTGGCCTTCAAGCGAGGCATCTCCGGCGACCCAGCGGGGCGCCTTGCCTCGTGGCACGAAGGTGACGAAGACTGCTGCCGGTGGAGCGGCGTCCGGTGCAGCAACTGGACCGGCCATGTCATCGGCCTCCGTCTTGGCAATGACATGTACACTGATGATCCACGGCTTCATCCCGAGGACACGGCTTTGTCGGGCCAGATAAGTCCCTCCTTGCTCTCCTTGCATCATCTCGAGAGCCTTGATCTCAGCTTGAACAACCTTTCGGGGCCGGCTGGCGGCGGTGTGCCGGAGTTCTTAGGCCTTCTGAAGAACCTGAGGTATCTCGACCTCTATGGCATGCCGCTGTCAGGGAGCGTGCCACCTCAGCTCGGCAACCTCTCCAAGCTGCACTACCTTGACCTCTCTGGCACTGATGAATTCACGTTTTTCCCAGACCTATACTCCACTGATATCTCATGGTTATCAAGCCTGCCTCTACGGTACCTTGACATGGGCTCTGTAAACCTCAGCGGGATAGTTGGTTGGGCTCATGTGGTGAACATGGTTCCTTCTTTGAAGGTCCTCCGTCTTGATGGTTGCTCGCTTACGAGCGCAAACCAATCTCTCCCACATCTAAATCTTACCGGCCTTGCGAAGCTCACGCTCTCTGACAACTACCTTGACCACCCAGTTGCATCCTGTTGGTTTTGGAATTTGACAAGCCTAGGATATCTCGACCTTGCTGCAACCTCCTTATATGGTCCAGTTCCTGATGCACTGGGGTGTATGATGTCCCTCCAAGCCCTTGAGTTTAGCCGTTGTACTTCTGGAAGCATAGACATCATGACAGCAAACATGACAAATCTGTGCGAACTGGAAAGAATAGACTTCTCGGGAAGTGATTTTGATGGCAGCATAACAGATTTATTTGAGAGGTTACCGCAATGTTCGTCAAACAAACTCAAGGAACTGAATTTGGGATTCAATAATTTCAGTGGAGTGCTACCGAATCATTTAGGGCGGTGGGCCAGATTAGTCACTCTTGATCTCTCTAATAACCAAATCACTGGACAGCTGCCGTCTGAGATCGGCATGCTCAGTAATTTAGTCACTCTTGATCTCTCTTACAACGGATTCACTGGACCTTTGCCCTCTGGGATTGGTATGTTAAGTCATTTGACTGGCATGGACCTAAGCTACAATAACCTCAGTGGTGTTATCACCCATGAGCACCTTGATGGCTTGTCAAGATTAACGATGATAGACTTGTCAAGAAATTCCATGAAGATTGAGGTGGATCCAGAGTGGTTGCCAACATTCAATCTTCATCAAGCATCTTTTCGATCCTGCCACTTGGGTCCTTCATTTCCCTCCTGGCTGCAGTCACAGACCAATATTCATGTGTTAGATATATCAAGTGCATCTATATTTGATTCGCTTCCAAATTGGTTTTCTACCACCTTCTCAAAGGCTCGGGAGCTGTATATTTCAAACAATGGAATCAACGGCACATTGCCAACAAACATTGAGAACATGACATCATTAGTTACACTCTCTTTGGATTCAAACCAACTAACTGGCCAAATACCTCGGTTGCCACCAAATCTGCATGCATTAGACATCTCCAGGAACTATTTGTCAGGGCCACTACCATCGAATTTTGGAGCCCCGAAGCTATCAGACCTAAGCCTGTTCTCCAACCATATTAGTGGTCATATTCCACATTCCATTTGTGAATTGAACTTGTATAACCAGCTGAACTTAGGTGATAATCATTTGGAAGGAGAATTCCCACAATGTTCTGAGCCAAGAATGACCCCAACACTAATACTAAGTAACAATATGCTATCCGGTAAGTTGGATACGATTTTAGAAACATACCCGGAACTGCAAATTCTTGATCTGGCATGGAATAAGTTCACCGGAAACATTCCAGAAACGATTACAAATCTTGGAGGTCTAATTTATCTAGATTTGGCAGGCAACAATTTATCAGGTGCCTTACCCCATCATTTGTCAAATTTCATGGGAATGAAAGCAACACGTCATACTTCTCTACAGCCAGCCAATAGTGTTTTCCTCTCACAACAAACCAGCACCAGCGTGTCTTATCCGGCCAAAATCCAACCAGCGAACAGGCCGATTAATTTGTCTGTGACCACAAAAGGACAAGAACGTTATTACTTCGATTATGTGCTTTATGAGATGGTGAACATTGACATGTCATCAAACCACTTGACCGGAGTAATTCCAGAAGAAATAACCTCACTAGATGGAGTTGTAAATTTGAATTTATCAAGGAATAATCTGACTGGAAAATTTTCAGAAAGGATTGGGGTCATGAAATCACTGGAATCTCTCGACCTCTCTGAAAACAAGCTTTGTGGAGAAATCCCACAAAGTCTGTCAAATCTATCATATTTAAGCTTCATGGACTTATCACACAACAATCTCACAGGAAGAATCCCATCAGGGGGGCAGCTCGACACCCTCTACACGCAGAATCCACTTATGTATGATGGAAACATTGGTCTTTGTGGATATCCTCTTCAGAAGAATTGCACAACAAACAACCGAGAACCAAAGCATGGTGAGCAAAAGGGAGATGGACATGATGATGAGGTACTTACATTTTCCTTTGGACTTGGCATAGGATATGTGGTTGGTCTCTGGATGGTGTTCTGTGTCATCTTATTCAACAAAACATGGAGGATTGCTTACTTCCGCCTTTTCGACAAAGTATTTGACAAAGTCTATGTGTCTGTCGTTGTTACATGGGCAAGATGGGCCAAATAGACAACTACACACTTACGGGCATTTGGTAAGATCAGGCAATTAAAGGCAACCACAGATTTAGCCTGCTGCAAATAAAGGTGGATGTATATGTAGCCGTCTATGTTTTGCTGTATATCGTTTCCTTCGAAGCCAGATGGCTTGAATGTTGTTCAATTCTTGTTATGTATGTGTACACTGTCGATCTGTACTCATCGTGAAGGCAGTCACGATTGCTACGTACTGCTCCAGAATGATGATAGAATTTTGAATTTTTTTTTCCAAATTGTTTAGTTAGGATTCATAAAAGCGTCGAGTGTGTACGTATGATATACGGTTCCAACTATTTCTCGCAAGAAGCATTGAACGTGTCATATGAAATTGTTGTACGCAATTTTTAAATATTTGCATCTACAAATACATAAAGTATAAAGTATAGGTGTGATAGTTACTGTATTCGACAATAGAGAAAAAATAAAAGTGTTAAACCTGCTTTAAAATGACAAGCATAGAATAGAGTCACCCATCGGTTAAAAGTGTATGAGAAATTTCAAAATTCAAATGAACTATGTAGGAAATTTTCATAGGAGAAATGTAGGATTTGGAAAAAGATCCCGTGTTGCAAAGGAGCGTGGAAATTGAAACTTCCTCGAGGAGAATTTCTTGCTTCGGCTTAGACATGCTTTGTGTGTGTGTTGACAAATACTCGTATTCTTGTACATGTGTGGCGGAGCTCTTGCAGTCACACGCATTGTACCAGCATCATTGTGTGCTAATGAGAAAAAGTTGAGCAAGAAGAAAAAAGGGACAAGTGTAAGTCATGACTCATCAGACACGGCTCGTGTGGTTCACGTTATCGTTAATTCGTTATGCGTCACTGGAAGATGGCATAGCCATGTTTTTGCTTCGATTTCTATATATTTCGTCCAAAAGTGTGTATGCAGAGCATATATGAGTTGAACATATTTGCTTCCAAAATGGAAATTAGTATGTTCAGTGTAAAAAGACTTTGAGGCAAGGATTTTTTTTTCCCACAGGAGGCCTAAAGCTACCTGCAATAAACATTGGTTTCAAAAACTTCAATAAACAAACAAATTCTGCACCAAACAACTCTGAACTCTCTGTTTTTTCCCAGCATAGTTGATCTAAATTATCATTTGACAGCTTCAATCTATAGCCATTAGCGATGGCAAACTTTCAATTTTTCCGCTCTCCCCCCTCTTCTTGAACAAGAACAAAGTGGATGCAACGTGCAAGAAAACAAATCTAAACATGAAATCAATTTATCTAGTATCTTCAAAAGGAAGATTTAAAGATGGAGACAAAGTCCATGCAGGCAAGTGCAGGAACAGGTGAGTCACACTGTTCTGTCCATCTGTCCATGATCAGACAGACAAAGACATCAGCAAATTAATTGCACCGAGATCCAATAAACCAAAGAGCACAAGGTCAAATCATTCCTCAAATCCATCTGCCTTGCACTCGTGCTCCAGATCCATCGTCCAAGCCGGCCACAGATTTCTCTCCCCACCGCTCTGAGCTCCAAAGCCACTAAGAAGCCGGCCATGTTGTCGGGCTCCGGCTCCGGCGGCTGGCGCATCACCATCAGGTCCATCTCCTGCCGCGGCGTGAGGGCGTTTGTCCCGTTCCAGAAGCCGCCGCTCTACGCCGCGGTGTCCCTCGGCGGCCGCCGGGAGAAGACGCAGCCGGACGCCGACGGCGGCGAGAGCCCGGACTGGGACGACGCGGTGTTCGCGTTCGACCTCGACGGGGATGGTGCGCAGGCGCAGCAGCAGCTGGTGGTGGTGGAGTTCGAGGTCAAGGCGCAGGTGCCGATCCTCGGCAACAAGCTCGTCGGCACGGCTAGCGTGCCCGTGACCGACCTGGCGGCGGCGGCCGGAGACGACGCGGGGCTGCGCCACGTCAGCTACCAGGTGAGCGCCCCCGACGGCAAGCCGAACGGCACGCTCAGCTTCGCATACGCCATCAGCGGCGGCCCTGGCGCCGGCGTGCGCCCGCAGCCGCAGCTCTACCCAGCGCCGGGCGGTGCGCGGCCGGATCAAAACCCGAGCTTTCGCTGCGCGCCTCCGCCAAGCGAAGCGTATCCACCACCCGCGGCGGCTGCAAACTTCCCGCCACAGAGCGCCGGGTACCCGCCGCCGGCTTCCGCTTCTCACTATCCGTCACTGCAAGGATTGTTGTCCCCACGCAGCTACCCGCCTCCGCCGCCGCCTTATTCACAGTTTCCAGCGCCAAGCAACAGCAGCTACCCGCAGCCGGCTGCTGCTACTACAGCATACCCACCGCCACCCGCGTCATGTGCAGCCTGTCCGGCGCCTCCGGCAGAGTTCACCAGGTACCCGCCGCCGCTGACGGCGGCTGCTACGGCATACCCACCACCACCGCCTGCGTCGTCGTGTGCAGCCTGCCCGGCGCCTCCGGCGGCACAATACAGCAGCTACCCGCCGCCACCGTCGACCAACTACCCACCGGCTCCGCCTAGCGGGTACCCGCCACGACCGGCGTCCAATTTGACCCCTCCGACCAGCACATACCCGCCGCCGCCGGAGTCAGGCTCGGCCTACCCAGTTTATCCAAGATCGGCGCCTTCGCCGCTGCCGTCAGGCACAGTGGACCGTGCACTACCGTACTACCCGGCGCCTCCCGGCGGCTCGTACTCGTACTACCCTCCGCCGGGGACACGGCACCCTGAGATCGACGGCGCGGCCTGGACGCCGTCTTACTACCCACCGCCGGGGAGTCGATACCCGTAGGAGGAGCTCGGCGAAATAATTCGCAGCGTTGTGGAACTGTGACAACTGGCAAGTGACGACGATGTTTCCAGTCCGCCGCTTCGCGCCATGAGCATACCATTGAAGCCAAGTCAGATTGCAGCGGTGGGTGCATGGCTCTGCAAGTTGCCACCAACAGTGTTTTTCAGTATTTTTCAACTTGGCTTGTTCGGGTCAATTAACCATTTAACCTCACAGTGTTTTTCAGTATTTCCAGGAGGATTTTTTTTAACAAAGTGAATACTGATACTTTTTTTTGCTTCACGTTGCAGCAACGCCTCGAACCGCAACCAATATGCTCCTCTGAAAATGGCATGCATAAAAGAAATATTTTGTTTTTGTTAAAAACTATGTCATTATAAGTACACCAAATTGCTCAAATAATAGCAGCAGCTCCCATAAAAATCTGTTTTTTATCCTTCCTCCCATAAGAGAGACTAATGCTCAGGCGACAGGTGCCAAAGAAATGGCGAAAGTCATTCGATAAAATCGTGGTTCATTTTAGACATCGAGTTGGTGTGCCTCCGGGGCGTGGGACGCCTGTCGAGCCATGGCGGCTAGGCTGTTGGGCCAGCAAGTGAGGGAAAGAGAGAGAAGAAAAAAAGGTGCGGACCAGGCTTGATTTGGAGGTTCGGGGCAGATTCTCCTCCCTAACCTTTTTTTAATTTATTTTCCTCTACTTTTGTATACATACACTTCTTGAACTACTATTTAACTGATGACTAAATTCTTAACGTTACAGGAGGCCGGATTTGTTGTAGTAAAGTGTACACTTATTGAACTACTCATTTTGTCCTTGAACTAGGAAGTGGTTGTTTCGGTCCATAAAGTTTTATTTTTTATTTTTGGCTCCATTTCGTCCATGCACTATCAATATGGTCATTTTAGATTGTTTTATCTAAAACTATCAGAATGGTCATTTCAGTCCTAAATCATTTCTTTTGACTTCATTATCGCTCCTCATCCTATATGGCACACCACGATGTCCTCCAAATTGTAACATATACTACCCACGTCGTAAAAACGATGCATTTCTTGTTATCTCCTTGGTCCAACTATCTATGGTTTATTCAAATTTATTTATAGAAAAAAAATTGCCAATATTTATGATACCAAATTAAATAGGAATTCTATCAAAATATATTCAATAGGAAGATTGTAGTGGTACTTATTTTTGGTATCATAAATGTTGATACATTTTTTATATAGACTTCGTCAAATTTAAAATGGTTTGACTCGATACTTTACTAAAACTGCCTTCTCTTCTAGATGGACTAATTAATATATTCAATATGAAGATTCTGGTGGTACTTATTTGGTATCGTAAATGCTTGTATTTTTTATATAAACTTAGTTAAACTTAGAATGATTTGACTCGGTACTATATTAAAATTGTCTTTCTTTCTGGATGGAGTAATTATTTGCTACTTTCTCATATCAAATTGTAAGTCGTTCTGTCTTTTTAAGATACATACGTCGTTTTTACTAGGTACTGTACCTAGACGTAATGTATATATTTAGATATGTAGCAAAAGCTTTATAAGAGTATTAGAAAAGCTAAAATAATTTAAAATTTGGAGTGAGGGAATAGTACTATGCTAATGCAGTGGTATTGGATGATGGGAAAGAAACTAAGGTATATGTACAGATCTAGTCTACGTCTATTTTACTTTCATCCGTACTGTTGACTGCTATTCTTTATCGAAAAAGAAACCTCTACTGCTGTTTGACTGACTGACTGATTATATAGTTGGATAATGCCCATTGCCCACTGCTAGTACTAGCAAATAAATAAATAAATAAATAAAAGAATGAGGAGGACAAGTGGTGGCTAGATACGCAGATAAAATGACCTTTGGATCCATGCCGGCCGCCATGCATCCTTTTTAGTTGCGAACGCTGCATGGGCCGGCGTGTTCCACCGGGCGGGGGCGGGCCGTAGAACGGCGAGTTGCGTGGCCTTACCTGGGCTCCCGAAGACAAGTGCCACCCGTCTAATAAGGGAAAGAAGGGAGGAGGAGGGGCGCACACGGAACAGTAATCAGTGAGGGAGAGGTGGACGGATTTTTTTTTATTTTTAAACCTTTTTTATTTAATATTTTAAGTAATAATCGCTCTTAAAAAAATTTACGGATCTAACCTTTTTTTTGTCATGCCAGCGCCGCTGGCGCGACCAAATAACGTTGTCGGGCCACATGCAATGGCACGGTAACATCCACCACGTTAGATGGTGTTTCCGACATGGAAAACATTGTCATGCCACTCCCGCTGGCATAACAGGATTGTTCTGTCGCGCCACCGGGAGTAGCGTGAGAAAACCAAATCTTTGAAAAAATCATAAATCTTTGATACGACGTTGCATGAAGATGAAATTTATATAAAAATTGTATCTCTCGATGAAATCTACAACTTTGTAGTTTTGAGTTTTTTTCATCTGAGGACATTAAGATGCTCAAAAAATAATATAAATTTCAGCACCATAATAATCGCGTACCGGCGCTTGTCGTATTAGAAAAATAATATCATTTCTGTTTGTCGTCAAATGAAGATACTTTTTACATGAAAGTTGTAGCTCTCAATGAGGTCTACAACTTTATAGTTTTGAGTTTTAACATTTGGAGTCATTAAGATGCTAAAAAAATAATATAAAATTTCAGAAACATAATAACCACGTACTAGTAATTATCGTATTAGAAAAATAATATCCTTTCTGTATGTTGTCAAATGAAGATACTTTTACATGAAATTTGTAGCTCTCAATGAGATCTACAACTTTATAGTTTTGAGTTTTAACATTTGGAGTCGTTAAGATGCTCAAAAAAATAATATAAATTTCAGTAGTATAATAATCACGTACTATTGTTTGTCGCATTAGAAAAATAATATCGTTTTGTATCGTGTCAAAGGTACTTTTTATATCAAAATTAGAGCTCCCAATAAGATCTACAACTTTTATTTAAAAAGTAGTTTTATATGACATCAAATAAGAAATATACGATTTTTTTAAAAAGATAAGTTTTGAACTATAAACTTGTATATCTCATTAAGGGCTACAACTTTGATATAAAATGTATCTTCATTTGACACCATACAAAAAAGATATTATTTTTTAAATACGGCAATCGCGGGTATGCGATTATTATGATGCTAAAATTTTATATTATTTTTTAGAGCATCTTAATGTTCTCAAACGAAAAAACTCAAAACTCAAAAGTTGTAGATCTCATCGAGATCTATAATTTTTATATAAAAATTATTTTTATCCGATGTCGTATTGAAGAGTTATGATTTTTTGAAAATTTAGTCTTGTCACGCGCACTCCCGGTGACGCGACAAGACTATACTGTCACGCCACCGGGAGTGGCGCGACAAGCTTTTCGACGTTGGAAACGCCATCCAACATGGCAGATGTTGTCGCGCCACATGCGTTGACGCGACAGCATTGTTTGGAAGGGTGAGATCTAAAAATATTTTTTTGGAGTGGTTATTATTAAAATATTGATTAAAAATGTTTAAAAATAAAAATTCTTCCGAGTGGATACGGGATACCTGGAGCAGTGAATCGTAGACCGGTCAGCCATATATGTCCGAGTCTGACTGAGTTAAGGAGTATCTAGCCGCCGCGTGCGTGTGGAAAGGAAAGGTACTTCTAGTCTCCTACGGCAGAAGAAAAGGAGGAAGCAAGATTTGTTGAGATCGATCGACCAACGTATATGTCGTGATCGTTGATGAATAGCTAAATCTTTCGTATTCGTACAAGATAGAGAGCAGCACATGTCGATACAGTAAAAAAAACTCGAAGATTTCGATTCCTAGATATTTTTAGATGGTTTGGAGGAATTTTGAAAAAATTTATTTGAGAAAAATACTGTTTCAAATAAAAAAAAAAAGTAGAGTTAAATTTAAGGGTACGCGAACGAGGCCAGATACGTAATGCTGCTAAGCCTTCAGCCTCTGTATCGCTGAGCGCTGGCTTGTGTGCAGCGGCAGCCACAGAATTGCCTGCAAATAGCACTGACGAGATCAGCCTTAAGCTAAAACAGATAAGGTCTTGTTTAGTTGGTGTATTTTTTAACGAAATGGTACTTTAATACTTTCGTTGTTATTTGATAATTAGTGTCCAATCATAATCTAATTAAACTTAAAAGATTCGTCTCGTAAATTTCGTCTAAACTGTGTAATTAGTTTTATTTTTTATTTATATTTAATGCTTTATGCATGCGTTTAAAGATTCGATGTGACGAGAAATCTTGAAAATTTTTGCAAAATGAAGTGCAACTAAACACTACCTAAGATGCAGTGGTTGAGTGGCTGTTATTCAAGCCTCTACTACTAATTGACTGGTATACTATAGTAGCTAGTACTAGTATACGCATGCAGAGTAGGTTACGCAATTGGATTTGGATAATCATGACATGGCTTCGTTCGCGGTTCTGAAACTTGGCTGAAATTAATTGAAAAATACTGTTTTAGCTGAATTATTATGAGAAAAAAATACTATTCCAACTAAAAAAACGAAACCGAACAAATCGAATATAGGGTAAACCGAACAGGGCCTAACAGTAAGTCGAGTGAATGAATAAACAAATGATGCGGAGGACGGTGAGCAGATTGGAAGCCCGGATCCGGTGCTTGCTTGCGTCTTTGACCCACAGGTCAAAGCTGCGTACGTACTATCTACTCTCTTCGCTTGACGAGAAATAATTTTGATTAAATATATATTAAAAAATATTAATATTTATGATACATAATTAGTATCGTTGGATAGATATTTGAATCAGGTTTTAAAAAAAATTATTTAGAGATAGAAATGTTGTATGTATTTTCTATAAATCAAGTCAAAGTTATCGACACGTAAATCGTGGCGACTAACATTTATGAGCAGAGGGAGTAGTATCTAGATCTAAATTCTAAAGTTGTAAACATCCTAATCCTACTAAATCAAACTCTAAAAGCAAAGCAAGCTAAGCATGCATTCATATGCATACATTTTTTCGGTTGCCGCCGACACGAATTCCTTGCTCCTTTTTATTTTCCTACGTGGATGTATCAGGATGTGCGAATTCGCATTGAGATGTATGCGCATACTTCTCAATGCGAATCCAGTGGTTCATGTGCTCCCTCGAGGGCACATTTTACTTTACCGTGGAGGCATGGGCTTGCAAGTTTGGTTAGACACTTAGGGCCTGTTTAGTTCGTCTAGTAGCTACTAAATTCAGTAGCTTTTAGTTACTTTAGTAACTTTTTAACCAAACGCTATGACTAAAAGCTACTAAAAGGGCTTTAGTCCTCTCTAGTAACTCTGAAGTTACTAAAAGTGACTAAACCGTTTAGTAGCTACTAAAGTTTAGTAGCTCGAACCAAACACCCCTTAGACTTGCAAAGAGCTTCTTTGACTATGCAAAAAGCCGCCGCACCGACATGTGGGCCCAGGCAGCAGCGGCCGTTTGTTAGTACGTAGGAGTGTGGTGTTTTGATTGTTTATTTTGGGCAGCTGGGATCTGACAGTAGTGACAATTACAAAAGGCAGGGGCAAGCGTGGGTCCTACAAAGTATAAGGCACGATTAAGTTCGATGCGATCTCCAAAATCACAATTCGACCGTTTATTTCTTTTAGTATATGATAACTAGAGTATAATCAATAGCAAGTGTATTTCTAATGCAATCACTTCTGTAGCACAAGCTTTATATGATAACACTAATTGTAGTCGGTCAAAGATTACAGAGTTTAGATTCTAAATGATTTGCTTGATTAGCAGTTATGAGAGGATCTGTCGATCGTAGCAGTATAATTTCTGGTGAGTGTAAGGCAAGCAAAGGCGACGAGAAGGCCTGATGAATCGGCGGTGGTGGTGGCGATGGTTGCCGCCTTGCCGGCCTTTTGACCCGGGGGGTGTTCCTCTGTGTTCGTGCGCTGACGCTGCTGATGGAGCCGTGGCTGGAAGTGGAATAGTGGATGGGATCTCGTATGACCCGCGCTTGCGCGTCCAATGGAGACGGAGACGAGTGAGCTGGAAGTATCACGCCCGTTCCCGATCTGCTCCGCCTCGGAGAACGTGCTCCCCCTTCCGGCGCTCCCTCGCTTTGATTGATTAATAATTAATCCGGTCATCACCTGCGTTGGGTTGTGCCAGTCAGTACGGCTTTCATTTGACCGTGCTCACTCAGGCCAGATGGTCCAAGACCACACACACGGCCTTCAAATTTCGCTCCCCGCGACAGTAAAAATACTCCAGCTGGTCCAAGCATGAAAGCCGTCCGTCCGGAATCGGAAAGAGATTCGGAGATGCCCGATGACGATGACGATGACGATGGGAGCAAGCAGAAGCAGCCGCAGCGGATCATGCAACGCATATTCGGGTCTTCCGGAATCTTTTCTTCATTGCATTGCCAGTTGCAGCCCGAGGAGCGGCAGGACAGGAAAGATGATGCGCCAGCTCGAGCAGGAGCATTTTGCTTTTGCTTTGGCTTTGGATGAGGATGAGGATTATTCCGCCTAACTCGATGACCCGGCCGGGCTAAACTCGATTACTGCTCACCGTCGCTGCTTCTGCTTGTTTGTTTGACCCGTCACTGGCACTTGCTGCTCTGCTCTGCTCCTCTCCTCTCCTACCTGCACCATGGACTGCCTCGCTAGCTGACTGATGAGGTCATCGGCAGTAAACCTGCTTGGCTGCTTTGTGAGACTGAAGAGAAGAACGGGTGAGGCTCGCTCACTCGGACTCATGCCCGCCCGGAATGCTGTAGCTGTGACTGGCAAGTGAAAGAAAGCTGTTCGTCTGCCTGTGCTTTGGTTAGGATTGGCACTGCAAGTAGTAATGCCAGCAGGTTAGTGACTAGTCCATGGATCAGGTGGCACTGGCAGCAGCGCCACCTGAAACTGTGTGCGCGAGTAGCAGGAAATGCAAATGCAAGCAACAGCAGCAGACGGTAATGGTATTCTGTTCTACTCCTAGCCGGCAAAATTAGCGAGTGATCGAGGAGCCATCGAGGCACAACACGAGAAAAGAAAGAAACGGCGGAGGAAAATCTGTCGGCCACCATCCCAATTTACAGATTAGATTAGCACCAAAATTTGTTTCCCCTAAGTACATACAAAAACCAGCAACGCACGCCGCCGTCGGGCGCCGCGGCGACCTGAAAAACTACCCTACCGGACGGATCGAGACCGCTGAGACCCTCACCATCACTAGCCGGGGCAGGCGACGACGGCGCTGCAGGCGTCGCGGTCGCGGCGGCGGCGGCTGCCAAGGCGGCCGAGGAATGGCAGCGCGCGGCTCCTCCTGCCGCGCTGGGCCTTCGGAGACGCGGCGCCGGCGGGGTCGGAGGCCGCGGGGGCGGCGGGCGCTATCACCTCCTCGATGGTCTCCAGCTTGGGCGCCCAGCGGCGGGACTTGCCGTACCCGACCAGCTCCTCGTAGTCCTTGGCGAGGCGATCGTCCCCGCGCAGCAGCACGGCGGGCTGCTGCTGCTCCTTCTGCGCGGCCGCGTCGGCCTCGCTGTCGTCGTCCTCAACGCCCTTGCCGTCGCCGCCGGCGAGGAGGAAGTCGTCGGAGAACTTGATCTGCAGCGTGCCGGACGCCGTGCGGTGGAGCTCGAACGGCCGCCCCGCGCCGGGCTTCTTCCCAGCACCGGCACCGCCGGTACCGGCGGCCGCGGTGGCGGACGACGACAGCAGCAGCAGCAGCGACGAGGCGAGGGAGACGAAGGAGAGGACGGAGCGGAACAGGTGCGCGGGGAGCAGGAAGTAGGCCTCCCCGGGCTGCAGCTCCTCGCCGGGCGCCACGGCGGGGATCTTCTCCCCGATCAGCAGCGCGTCGGCGCGGCAAACCAGGTGCCGCGGGTGCTCCTGCATCAGCTCCCGCGCCGTCACGGGCGGCGCGTACGCGCGCACGCGCCCGTCGCAACCCACCAGCCGCACCACCGCCGGAGCCGGCGCCGCGGCCTGCGGCGGCAGGAGGTCCGTCTCCTCCGCCCGGGGTGGCGACGGGCACGGCGACGGCGACGACGGCGGGTGCGGGAAGCAGGACGCCGCGGGGCCGTGCAGGTGCAGCGCCGGGACCAGGGACTTCCACTGCCTCATCGCGGCGGTGGGAGCTGAGCGCTGGCGGAAGAGAGGGGGAGAGAAAAAGGAGGAGCCGGAGGTGGGGGCGGGTCAGTGGGGTGGTGGGTATAAGAGGGAGGCGAGAGTGGGGCCGCGCGGGGCCCACCGGCGTGGTGGCAGGTTTGACTCTTTGACCGCCGGTTTTTTTAAGCTTCCTCCGTTTGGTGGGGCCTCCGCCTCGTGCCCCGTTTGGATCTAGCAGCACCTCTCCCCCGTGGCCTGTGGCTGTGCTGTGCTGTGACTTTTCTTTTTTTTTTTTTTTTCTTTGCCTCTTTCCAGGGTAGGGTAGAGAGAGAAACGGTCAGTGGTGGGCTGGCTGTCGTCGGTTGAAAGATGCGATGCGAGAGCGAGGCTGTCAGTGAGTCGGTCGTAGTCAGTCAGTCGGTGCCCACGTGTGGGGGTGGGCCGCACCAGGCTACCGTGCCCGTGCGCGATGGATGGGCATCATACGGCTGGGACGGAATTGGAAACCTGCTCGCTCCATGGCTGGCCACGGCCACCAAATAGGAACAGGGGAAACCAATCGTGCTAAATTTCGGGACCTCCATGGAGGAGGTCACGAAGGAGTTCGCGGGTCCGAGCGCTGCATTTGTGTGTGTGTGACGATGAGAAGTGTGCTAGACGGACTTCACACACGTCTCTCTTTGTGATTTTTTTTTTCACGTGCACGGCGGTTTTTCTGGTTTGCGCTCGTAGGAACCTTGTGCTTGCCTGCATTCTATCTGTGTAGATTTCTGTCTGGTGGCGCGGACCAAAACGTACGTCACCATGTATTTCTTGATCATAGTTCTAGTGGCTGGTTTTTAGCCCTGTCCAACCAGCTTCCCGTGGGCGCGCATCGGAACCTCGCGCTTGCCTGCATTCTATCTGCCTAGATTTCTGGTGGGGGCGCGGATCAAAACGTACGTCAACATGTCTTTCTTGACCGTGTTTCTAGTGGCCTGTTTTTTACCCTGTCCAACTAGATTCCTGTGGGTGCACGTAGGAACCTCGTGCTTGCCTGCATTCTATCCGCCTAGATTTCTGGCCGGTGGCGCGGATCGAAATGTCCGTCAACATGCGTTTCTAGACTGGGTTTCTAGTGGCCGTTTTTACCCTGTCCAACTAGCTTCCTGTGGGCGCGCGTATGAATTCTATGGGCGACGCACTGATACTTCCTCACAAGTTTCTCTGAGGTGTGCTTGCCTAACAGGCTTTTTCGCCGTAACATATAGAAATTCCATGCTTTTCAACGCCTTATATGGCTAGATTTCTGGTGTTGAGCACCGAAACACACCTCTTCGTATGTTTCTCGTGTGCCTTGGTCCAACTAGCTTTTTGTTGGCGCACATAGGAATTCTGTGTGCCACACTAGCCTGTTGGTTCTCTCTTGGAGCACATGAAAATTCATCACAAGAGCACATGAAAACTCATCACAAGACGCTCCAACTAGCTCTGTGTTGGCACACATAGAAACTTGTGGATGCTAGTATGATCCAACTGGGATCGTGCTAAATTTTTGGATCTTCATCGAGGATGTCACTTTGGTGTGTCGTGGCTTAACAGGTTCTTTTGTTAGCGCGCGTAGGAACCTTGCGCTTGCTCGTGTTCTATCTGGAAGGATTTTCTGGCCGATCGTAGTGCTGGTTTTTTCTCGAGCATGCCCGTCCAACCAGCTTCCCGTGGGCGCATTCATGAACTCCGTGCACGACACGCTGATACTGCTAGCTTTGTGTTCGAGCACATGGAAAACACATTACAGTGCACTCCAACCAGCTCTATGTTGGAATGCATAGGAATTCTATGCACGCTGCAGTGACATTGACTAGCTTTCTGTTCACGTACATAGAAACTTACCTCTTTACATGTTCCTCAAGGTGTGCTAGAGGGGCTTCGCCTACACGTACCTCTCCTCACAACTCTCTCAAGGTGTGCCGGCCTAACAGGTTTTTTCCATTGTAACGTATAGGAATTCCGCACGTTTCCGTGCCTTATATGGCAGGATTTCTAGTGTTGCGCATCGAAACATACCTCTTCATATGTTTCTCGTGTGTAGTGGTCCAACTAGCTCTCTGTTGGCGTAATGGGAATTATGTGTGCGGCACACTATTAGCCTGTTCGGTTGGCTGGTTCGTATCGTTGCTGGTTCGTGAAGAAGTACTGCTGGCTGGTTTGTGTGAGAGAAAAATACTGTTCCGGCTAGAAATTTACGATCGTTTACGATAAGCCACGGCCAAACGAACGGGCTGTATACCCTTGCTGGCTTTTCTATTCGAGCACATGAAAATCCATCACAGTATGCTCCAACTAGCTCTATGTTGTGGATGACGCTACGATCAAATTGGCATCGTGCTAAATTTTTGGATCTTCGTCGAGGATGTCACTTAGGTGTGTCACAGCTTTTAGCTGGCTTTTTCGTTTGCGCGTGTAGGAACCTTATGCTTGCTCATGTTCTATCTGGTAGATTTCTCCTGGCATGCACTGAAACATATGGCTTCATGCATTTCTTGACTAGATTTCTGGTGCCCGATTTTTTCTTGACCGTCCTTCCATCCATCTTCCTATCGGCGTGTGTATGAACTTCGTGCACAACGCGCTGATACAGTCGTTACGAGTACATGGAAGTTACATCACAGTATGCTCCAACCAGCTCTATGTTGGCATGCATAGAAACTTTTTGCGTATCGCAACGACATCACACTACTAGAAATATCCACTTCTACGACAAATAGATTTCGTCACTGAAGGAGCTAAATTCGTCATAATTTCAGTTTTATGATGAATTTATGACGAAAACCAGTTCGTCATAGAAGTCGCGTCACTCTTGCATATCTATGACGAATCTGACAAAATCGTCATAGAAATGCCTTGAATTGTGACGAAAAATAGATCATCATAGAACAGATTTAGCATGCGTGGCAGGGGCTGCCACGCTGGTGGGTGCTTTCGTTGGAGATGCTTTCCACGTGTATATGCTATAGCCCACGTGTACATGCTATAGCCGGTTGCATTAGAGATGATTCAAGTACATGTCATTTTCTTATTGCACAACGTGGCCATCTCTGATTCTTGCACATTTCAGGTTTTTATTGGACCACGTGTCTTTTCCCTGTTGTTCCACATGTCAGTTTTCTACTAGCACACGTGTCGTGTTGCCATTGGATCACGTGTTACTTCTTCATTGGATCACGTGTCGTATTTTTATTGGTCCATATGTCTGTTTCTTGTTTGACCACGCGTCACTATGTTGTCCGTCCACGTGTCGTATTTTTATACATCCACGTGGCTTCATGATTTCCTTGCACGTGTCGGATTTTTAATAGCCCATGTGTCGTGCCCTAGCCAATTCACGTGTCGTGCACTGGTTCATCCACGTGTCATATTTTTATTTGATCACTGGCCTATCCTGGTTCTACCGCGTGGAGTACAATCAATTCGTTATAGATGTAATTCGAGATCGTCACTATTGTATAGAATGACTACATAACTATTTAGCCTAGCAAACAAATAAGAACAATTTACATTTCACACGTCAGCAGCGAACCACTGATAGAGTATCACCACATTAAACCGACATACGAGTCCACACATCAAACCACAAATGTTCACTGCATCAAGCCATAGGAGTGAAAAACTGAGATTTACCAGAAGAGCTGAAGCACGTGCATAGCTAACAGAGATTGTTGTAAATTCTTGGTCTGTTGGAGCTCTAAATTCTGACGACAATAGAAAAGCAATTTGAATATTAGCCAATGGTTGACCCCTATCGGCTGTTTGTTTAGCACGCCACACTTAAGGTCTACTAGATACCTAAGCCTATTCTAGCTCTATGTTTCTTAGACGTTGCACCCTTCTTTTCTGGCTCTTTGTCAAACCTCCTAGACACCATTGGTCTTCCTGCCAAACATACTCTTCCACATTACTTTCTTCTTCATAATCAGCCTAGTTTTGATCAACAACTCGCTTCCCAAGCCGATCATGAACACTTCTATTTTTTAAGCTTTGATCCATATTATTATGATGATACTCATCTCAAGCATGGATAGACCGGCGGTTGGCTTTAGATTGCCTAAACTCCCAATATTGCTCGCTGCACTCTGGGCAATTATTTCTAGTAGGCAATTTTAAACCTTTATTCCAACAATGTCTGAAGAAAGGACAATTCCAATGTGACTCAATTTGCTTTCTTTTATACCTCTCTTTCTCTTGTTGACGCTAGTATTCTTGCTCTTATAACCAATGCTGATAATCCTTTTCCTTCCGCCGCTGCCATTTATTCAACAAAATTTGAGATGTAACACACGGCCTTGTCGTCTCATCCCTTGACGTCTCACCATGCTCATATCGTCTCTTCTGTTGATCATGATGCCTTTTAATCTCTCTATATTCATCAGCCGATTTTTGTATCTTTGGGTCGATGGTTCCGGCTTCTTTGGCCCTAGTTGATGTTGGGACTTTAGTCTTCCGTTTGAGCTTGAAGGACCAAAACATATCGCCTGGAGAAACCATAGACTCTATTACCATCAGAAGGTTGGCGGAGGGGCCATCGAGACAAGTGACATCTCAGAATGCTTATGACATCAATGGGTATACATACTATACTCACGCAAAGGATAGTAAATATGTGAACCAAAACAGCGGCGTTCGAATAGAGGCTCTCGATGGATTGGAGCAAAAGATCCAATACTTTGGCATCACTGAAGAGATATGGGAACTTGACTATGAAAGGGATATAACGGTGGCCATGTTTCGATGTCGCTGGATCAAACAACACCAACTGAACAAGATTGGATTGAGAGTCCTAGACCTCGAGAATCTAGGCTACCAAGATGACCCTTAGGTGCTCGCTTCACGTGTCGCACAAGTTTTCTATATGTCTGACCCACAAAGTAACCTCCCCCCGAAGAAGAAGACAAAGCACGTGGTTGCCTCTGGGAAATAGCACATTATTGGAGTTGATGGCGTGGACGATATTGAAGTTTACAATAACTATGATGAGATGCCGCTATTCACAGACTTTCCTAAGAAGATCAGTGTTGTAGAAAAAAACCTACCCAAAGACATATTGCCATGGGAATGAAAAGGTGTCAAGGGGAAAGTCGTTACAGCGGGCTAGCTAGTTGTTGAACGTGGAGTGTTTGTGTAAGTGTGTATTTGTAAGACTTTATTTATGCATGCGTGTGAGACTATATATTTATGTATATATGTAAGACTACATATTTTTGTATGTGTGTGAGACTATATTTATGCATGTGTGTGAGACTACCCTTTGCAATATCCAGATGAATCTATTTGAACATCCACTCTATTACTACTAAAACTTTATGAAATCACTTAACACTTTATGAAATGAAGAAATAATCAAAATAAAAGTAGGAGATCTTAACGAGTTATACAACTTTTATATTCATCACCTTTACAGCTGAAATCATTTAGTGTTTGAAAATCAGGTTTGAAGCTGTCATTTTCTGAAATTCAAAGTTTAAATTGTTCAAAATTAGTGACAAAGATAGATGACTAGACTAAAATGATAGAGCATGATTTTAGAAAATTTTAGGAAAAAAACCATAAAATTTAGAGTTAGTATGAGGGAGAAAAACTAGTTACAAGTTTCAGCCACAGATTAAAAAGAGAAATCACACTTGTTCATCATTGATCATCATGAACAGTTGTGATTTTTCTTTTTAATCTCTGGGTAAAATTTGTAACTAGTCTTTCTCCCTCATACTAACTTCAAATGTGATGATTTTTCCCTAAAATTTTCTAAAATCTTGCCCTATCAAGTTAGTGTGCTGATTTGGTCATTCTTTTCATTTGGCAATGTTTGAGCACTTTAAAATTTCAAATTAAAAAAATGACAGTTTCGAACGAGATTTTCAACCATTAAATGATTTCAGCTGAAAAAGTGATGAATACCAAAGTTGTATAACTCATCAAGATCTACAACTTTTATTTTGATCATTTCTTTGTCTGACAAAGTGATAGTACACATTGTTCACAAATCAACATGTCTCTCGTATAGTTCATGAAACTATGAGTCATGTATGAAGTTGTAAACAATGTTTACTAATACTTTATCACATGAATAAGTGACCAAAATAAAAGTGGTATATAGTGATGAGTTCAACAACTTTTAAGTTCATGACTTTTATAGTTCAAAGCATTTAAGGTTTCAAAATCTTGTTTGAAGTTGTCATTTATTGAAATTCAAAAATTCAAGTATTCAAATTTGGTCAAATGAAAAGATGATCAAAATAAAAGTTGTAGATAGTGAGGTGTTCAACAACTTCTATGTTCATGACTTTCTTATTTGAAACCATTTAAGGTTTTAAAATCTTATTTGAAGTTGAGATTTATTGAAATTCAAAATTTGAACTGTTCAAATTTAGTCAAATGAAGATACGACCAAAATGTAAGTTGTACATCTTGATGAGTTCTACAACTTTGATGTTTACAAAATTTTTATTCAAGGTCATTTAGTGTCCTAAAATTGTCTTTGTTGTTTTGAAATTCAAATTTTAAAATATTATTTTTGTAAAGAAGAAAATATAAAATTATATCTGTATATATATATATCATGAAATTGTTTATATTTATATTTATTTATACATATATAGAATAATAAAAAAGTATTATATAAATTTACATTGTTTTCTTTATATATAAATTACAAAATTATTAATTAAAATAAATTAAAAAATATTTGTAGGGGCGGCTTACTCAGGAACTGCCCTACAAATCGGCAGCTGGATCAGGAACTGCCCCTAAAAATCGATTTGTAGGGGCGGCTGGCTCAGGAACCGCCCCTAGAAATGACCTGCGATATATAAGAAAGAGCTTGCGGGAGGCCGAAATGACCTGGGCGCTTTCTTCCTCTCGGTCGTCGTCAGTCTACCAATTTTTTTCTCCACCGCCCCCATTGCCGCCGCCGCTGTCTCCGTGGCCTACAACCGCCTTCTCTGACCTCCTCCATCCTCCGCCTACAACCACCGCTGTCTCTGTTCCCCAACCGCTGCCTTTCCACAGGCCGCCGTGGCTAGGGTTTGAGCTCCGCCGGCTCAGCCGCGCGTGCTCTAGCTGGTGTCCCCGCCACCGGCACTCCCTCTCCGAGCTCGACCATCGAACTTACCGACGTCGACGCGGGGGTCGCTCTCGGGCACTCCTCCACCGCCGCCGTCTCCGTTCCCCAACCGCCGCCTTTCCGTAGGTCGCCAGGGCTAGGGTTTGAGCTCTGCCGGCTCGGCTGCGTGCTCTAGCTGGTGTCCCCGCCACCGGCGCTCCCTCTCCGACCTCGACCACCGAACTCGCCGACATCAACGCGGGGGTCGCTCTCAGGCGCTCCTCTACCGCCGCCGCCTCGCTCATCGTTCGCCGTCGCCATCCGTCTCGAAGGTCAGTGCACCTCACCTCCTTCGCTACAGTAGTTTGTATGATAAGGATCTGTGCTACGTTTGTGTTTGGATTGTGGAGGATATCTGTGCTTTGTTGGTCTTCTGCTCCTGCTCGATGGCGACCTAGTATGTTTGTATGATAAGGATCTGTGCTGCGTTTGCGTTCGGATTGTGGAGGATATCTGTGCTTTGTTTGCTAAGGTGATATATTTGTGCTACGTTTTTTTTTGTTTCTGATATACACCTATGTTGGGGGGTTGTTGTTTTTATTGTAGTTATTTTTTCACTGCACAAAGCAGCATATTCTGCACTGTAGTTTGAAAAATTATTTACAACTTGGAGCACTGCATCAAAGCACTGGAGATTGGAAAGCTACTTATAAGTTAAATATATGTTGATGTTTTCTTTCCAAATAGTTGGCATGTCTGCATTATCGAAGAGTTGAAAACATTTTAGATTGCTAGCAAGTTTATGCTTGAATTTGAGAAGGCTGCAATGAAATTATATTATTATATAAGATTATTATAAGATTATGTCTGCAGTTCACAAAATCAAGAACTAAATGTCCATTTTTATAGTATCATACAACATGCAAAGATCTAGATCCAACACTGGTATTTATTTGAGCATAGATACATATAAGAATTAGTTGTAATATATATCTTTATTATTTAAAAGCAAGCCACAATCATGTCCATGGAGACAACAATAAAAAACAATAATCTCATATCATTTTCGTCTGTTGCACACACTAGAAAACAGTAGTACATATGTGTTTTAAGCAGCTATTATCAGGCTGGTGCTGCTATTTGTTTTCGGTACATCAAATTGGTATTGAGTTCACACTTCTAGAAATCTGACTTTATATACAAATAACATGGAACTTTTTTAGAGGGTGTTTGCATTTCCCCCCTTCTTTAAATTCCAAATATATGTGGTGCTTTGATATGAACAGTTGAAGACAATAAGTATTAGATTCTGTTCTGTTAGAAAGTTGTAAAATGTAAATGATGTTTGCTTGACATGGGTTCGTTAATAGTTCACCACTCTTTAGCATTTTGATGGCATGGTTGTTTCCGTACTATAGTTTTGATCCTTGAAAAGGTGGTCCCATGATTGGTACTTGCGTGTTCTCCCAACGAGCATAGACCTCATACAAGCATACTTCCCCACTGGCACATTTGGAAGCCTAGCCGGGAAAATTGTCTTTGACTTCAATGACATGCACACATGCTTTCACCTGGGAGAAATGGAGATGAATCTAATTCGCATGTGGTGCCTATAAGTCCTTGTCCTCCCGATATGATATGAATATAATATTTGAATTTTGTTGTAACTAACCCACGCCGTGATTTGTAGAATGCAAGTGCACATTGTCAAACAAATGCCAAGTGTGAAAGCTGGGTATCTAGACCCTCAAGCTATAGCCCAAACAAATTTTAATTACCCTAAACAGTGAAAACTAGATGCCAAAGAGCTAGCTGTTGCAAAGACTTTTCGGGAGAAAGAGCAAATCCGTACATCGAAACTAAGGGAAGAGTCCCTTAAGGTTGCGGCATACATTGCCCTGGCTTTCAAAACTCTCCAACAACACTCTACTATATGGCTACCGTACAACTTCGAGTAAGTTCAACTCTATACTTAAGCTTTGTTCGATATATTTTATTCGATGCAAAAGAGCTTATCTAGTTCTATGATTAAATGCATGCAGCAACCACTGGATTTGTATAGCCGTCGATGTTGGAATGAGCATGGCATGGGTCTTTGATTCAATAGATAGGGACCCGGTGACATACAAAGACTTCATATCAATTCTCAAGACGTATACATATCGACAATCCTCATTAGCTTATATGTTTATATACATACTTGTAACGTTCACTTTTGGATACTAACAAATTGTATTTGCTAAAATAATTCGAACAGGGCATTTAGGTTCTATGTCACTAATCATCATGAAAGGCATGATCCAGCAAGGAAGGAAAAGCTGGCTATAAAAACACTATGTGCGATAAGTGTAACTTACTTCTTCAGTACTCCATTACATGACTATCAAAAACATTACTTAACATTTTCATATGCAAAACACACAGTGCCCCAAGCAAAAGCCTGAAAGTGTACATTGTGGATACTATATATGTTCTATGATGAGTAACACTGGTGCCTACAGAAGACACCTCTTAAGGGTAAGTTTGAACCTCTTCACCCGTAGTATAAAAACTTCATACATGGTATGAAATACTAAACCGAAACTTGTTCTCTTGTAGTGGAAAGAAGTGAAAGGAATGAAAAAAGACCCATACAAGGATGACCAACTCTTAGAGCTCGTTGACGACCTTTGCAATTTCATATTGAACCAGATTGTACACGTCAAAGGCGCCTACCATGACCGAGACTCTGACTTAGGTAGAAATCCTCAGTACCAACACCTTCGTGAGACTGAAAGGCTAGCTCTAGGACGTTGATAACAATGTGTATGGAATTTATATATTTAATGATGGATTGTATATATTCTTGTGAATTGGACTTGTAATTGTAGTTTATATAATATTCTTGTGCTTGTAGTCTAAGGGGTTCGGAACGTTGGTCGCGGGGCGTTCGGCAACGCGAACACGGTTCGGAACATTGGTCGCGGGGCGTTCGGCAACGCGAACGCGGTTCGGAACGCTGGGCGTTTGGCAACGCGAATGCGGTTCGGAACTTTGGTCGCGGGGCGTTCGACAACGCGAACGCTTTGGCTGTAATACGCAGAAACAAACAGTGTTCTGGTCGAATTTGAATTGTAAATTTAAATTTTTTTGCAGAAAAACGTATTGTAGGGGCGGTTCTAGATTGAACCGCCCCTACAAACAGGTATTATAGAGGCGGCTAGTACTACAGCCGCCCCTACAAATCGATTTGTAGGGGCGGCTGGTACTACAACCGCTCCTACAAATTTGTTTGTAGGGGCGGCTGGTAATACGAGCCGCCCCTACAAATCGATTTGTAGGGGCAGCCTGAGAACCGCCCCTACAAATGCATGATTTGTGGAGACGGTTCGGTAGGGGCGGCTGACCAAACCGCCCCTACAAAGAGTTATGAGCCGCCTCTAAAAATGGTTTCTTTAGTAGTGAGAGAAACTTAAACCTCTTCACATGCATGTGTTTTTAAGAATGTGTCCATCCATTGCTTTTCTGATTGTACGTATAGAAAATTACCTCTTTAGGAACTGCGCTTGTCAATCTAACTTGCTTTTGTATTTCCACCCATTATTCCTCTATGTCAACCCAACTACATTTTTGTTGATTCTACAATTAAAAATTGGTATTTTCAAGAATGTTCCTTGGAGCCTAATATGTTGTGTTGGCACTCTAGTCTGGAAGCAATAATCTTGCAATTCCATGGACCACAAAAGATAACAAATGTATAATAACTTGACAGTCATATTGCCACACTAGAATAAGTACCGCTCCGCTCACTCTAGACACAAATACTCGTGTAGGAAGAACCTGTGGTCAAAGTTCCAAACTGTTGTTGAACAACCTCAAACAATTTTGGTAGTATTTGTGAGACTATGGAGTGTACCGGACCCTTGCTGCGAGTAAAACCTTCTAGAACACGAGGGCTTAAAAGCCAGCGAACCACCGCCACTACCTACGTCGGTCCACACTCAACCGCCAGGTTAGCTAGCCATGCATGGGGCCCAAAAATGATCAGGAAAAGCTAGCGGACCCATCGATCGAGTATGCAAAATGTGTTCTCTGACCATGACCAGTGACCGCCGCGATCATGCTCAATCACTCACTCTGCATGCAGCCTGCACGCAGCCGGCTCTCGTCACTGCTTGCTTCCAAAACATTCGTCAATGAGCGCAGTGATAATAAAAAGGCTGTTTGTTTGTTAGGTCGGGTCGTTGGGCCGGCGAGTCCACCAATCATGCCTCGTCAGCTCGATGATCGGTACCAACTATCACTAGTACTTGACTGCTAGACAGTTTATCTCTGTCTAGCTTAATTAGGCATATAGTATGGCCGTATGATATGGGCAAATGACGGATTGACGGTGGTTGTTTTCCTCTAAAAATGACGGTGGCCAGTAGTAGGTCTCATGAAACCGATCCAAGGTCCACCGTACCCAAACCAACCGTGTTGCGTTGGGCAAATGGCAACCAGCACTCTTTTTGTTCTCACAACCGTTTGGCTGGTCAATCTCTACAACTTTACCCCAGGTTCAAGGTGGGTTTTTTTTTTGTTCAAGGTTTAGGTACAGCATCGATATCGTTCGAGCCTAGTCTATTTGTAAGCATTGCCAGTACAAATTAACTATATTAGGGCCTGTTTGACATACTAGGAATAAGTTGTTACAGATGCTAAAAACTAGCCCTATGTGATCCAAACATGTTGGCTAAAAATTAACCAAGCCCTTGGCTAGTTGTTAACTCATTAGTCAAAGTACAACTAGCTAACACTGGCTAATAGTTCATTGCTACCAGGACAGATCTAGAAAAACAAATTAAGAGGTGCTTCCCCATTATCTTTATCTCTAGCCCTTATTTCCAAACTGTTATGTGTATCAATCTATAGAAGGCTAAAGAGGGGCTCCATGCTTTGAGTAGCGATACGGGAGCTTGAGTCCAACCCTGTCCCGGTGATAGATCTGGCCCTAATTTTTGGAGAAATATACATCTATTAACGGAGGATCCGAACATGCACGGACTAAAAGCTGAATAATTTTTAGGGGTAACTAACAATTAGTCCTAGGCGATCAAAAAATTTACAACTCACTTCATATGTAGTCTCTAGAAATGAGGAATATTGTCGAACTATGTGATATTTTCTCTACTCACATGATTGTAGATTTGGTATAGTGTGCTCTGTTCACAAGTATAGGCATTTTTAGCATTCAAATTAAATCTTCCATAACTAAAAACATTTCTTGCCCAGTCCCCTCCCTCGTCATTTGATTAACACCAACCCTTTATGGCATTTGTTACATCGAAGTCATTTCCTTCCTCTTGATCTCTTTTAAAAAAAATCCTAAAATTTACTTAAATTTGTGGATGCCGGGAGCATTTTATTTAAGTTGCTACCGTTGCTCTACAGTAATAATAATAACAAAAAAAAAGATGTGGCTATAGGGTCAGGAGTCGTCAGGACTAGATGTTTCCCCTTTTAACGGTTTGGTCAAATACGGAGGCCACTAGAACATAATTTAGTCACATCTGTATGCGACTGTCCACACTTTTGAAGCTAGTGCGTGCCATTGCCATTTCCACTGCCAAACGGTAGCAACGGTAGCTTCATGGTATACAATGTTATTTCCACTGCCAAACGCCATTGCCATTTTTAAGTGTTGTTGTCACTTCCTGAGAAGTCAAATGTACTCAACTTTGATCAAATATATACAAGAAAATATTAATATTTATGGTATATAATTAGTATCATTAGATATATCAATAGATCTATTTTAATAATAAATTCATTTAGAGATAAAAATGTTGCTAATATTTATTATAAATCTAATTAAGCTTTGAAACATCGCATAGCGACATTTTTTTTAAAAAAAGAAGTGAGTGCTAGTAAAAGTGTTAACAATAACATCTCAAAAAGAAAGTGTTGACAGTAATTATAGCGAGTGTTCAATTGGCCTTTTACTTCTGAGCTTTTGTGCATGGGAGTGGGACGCCCTTTTGTTTTGCATTCGTCACGTCACTTTACTACTAGGGCCTCGTTTAGATTACGAAAAAATTTCAAACTGATGAATAGTAGTACTTTCGTCTTATTTGACAAATATTGTCCAATCGTGGACCAACTAGGCTCAAAAGATTCATCTCGTGATTTCGAACTAAACTGTGTAATTAGTTATTTTTTTTACTTACATTTAATACTCCATGCAAACGGCTAAAAATTGATGTGACGGAGAGAGAGTGAAAAAACTTGGAATTTGGATGGCATCTAAACAAGGCCTAGTACGTTCACGGTTCACCAGTCCCTTCAAATCGAGTCAGTCAGTCAAGGAAAAAGAAACACATGAACAAAAGGGAGAGAGGAGATTTTTCAAAACCAAAAAAAAAAAATCACCTCTGCTATGTCGCCGGCCAACACAAGCTTTTCCTTTTCATCAGTGCCTCGAGATCTTCGTCGCCTTCCACCCTCCGTTTGACCAAACCAGTATCCCTCGCCGGCTGTCGCCGGCCTTCCCCGCCGGGGCCCGGGGCCGCGCACGGCGTCCCCGCACATCTTTTCGCTCCCGGCCCCACAGTCCGAGAGAAGCTAGCTACAGCTACAGCTACCACCACCCCCACGGTAAAAAAAAAAGAGCTCCGCGTTTCTTTTTACGGGGCCGGCGCGTAACACAAGGTGGTGAGTAGAGCTCAGATGAGAAGGGGCTACAGCCAATTAGACAGCGGCCATGCATGGGCTGTCTCTCTCTCTCACTCACGCAGATGCATGGGTGTCCGTGCTCCGCTGCGACGTGACTTGGCGCCGGGCTAGCTGCCCAAAGCAAAGGCCACTTTTTTATTTTTACTGCGTCTAGGAGTACACTGTGTAGGAGTACGTGGTCGTCGTCTACGTACGGCGGGGAGGCTGACCAGTGACCAGCGGGCAGCGCCGCAGCGGCAGGCGGCAGCGCGCGCGAGAACCCACGCACTGCAGGCCATGCAAGGTGGTGGCCGGCCGGCGCGTTCCGCCACACCGCCCCGGTCTCCCAGCCAGCGCAACGCCCTTTCTGAACGCCTTTCTCTGTCCCCGGCCTCGCCTGGCGCAATTGGAGCTTTTCCCGGCCGCGGCGCCGGCACGCGCGCGTGCCCTGCTGCATCTCGCCTGCCCTGCCCTGCCGCGGTGCCGCCGCATCCATCGGTCCACGCCTTGTCTTTGTCTTGTCTGGGCTGCTTGCTCTTGCTCAGTTGCTCCAGCTGCTTGCCGCCGGCTGGGCTGACTAGACGCTAGATGCCTCGCTTCGATAGTTTACGCTTTACAGACGAGTGAGTAGGTATACACCAAACTACACACGGTGCTTGCGTTTTACGTTTATTTACAGCTCATATCCTTCAAACGATGGCAATCTAGCTAGCTGTTCATTTCCACCCTGTCGAATGTTTTTATGCAGCAGCAGTACATTTTTATTTCTATTTCTATTTTCTCTCCTGAATGAAACGACAAAAAAGATGGTTCATGAAATCCAAAATTGGACCGTTAATTAGTGCACGATGAGCATTCTAAAAGGAGAAATGTTTAGCTCTCATCAGACGATAGTCGAGCTAGCTCAAGTTGAGAGGAGCTCACCAGCCCTTGGTTTCCACGTTGGGACTGTACTCATCCTAGTTGCCCACAGCCTCACAAAATCAAACGTGTAGTAGTGGTTGTCCAATAAAAACACGTGTTATCACCATCTTGCTATTTTTCTTTAAAAAAAGGATGTAGTATTATCTTTGGTACATCGACATGGTCTTGTTATTTCTACTCCTTTTAAAAAAAAAACAATGTTATTATTATAATGCTACTAATAAGTTAATTTGTACAATATCACCGGTGGAGTCAGGCCCTGTTGTTGGGGGCCATCTGAGACCTATGGATGACCCTTTACAAAATCAACGGGGAAACACTTTTTGTGCACTATTTCGCAATGTTCAAGAACCTGGCCGCACTGTTCTTGGCCGGCTTCACCACCATTGAGCAAAATTTTGATCATTTATTCATCATGTTACAATATATTTTGTATTAAATATTGGGACAAAGATGTTATCCTCGTTTTGAGCTCCAATTGTGATTTTATTCTCATTGTTCAACTTTACAAATTTACAATCACTTTTTCAAGTTGAAGCAATCTTTTGCCCTCATTTTTAACCACCGTTAGGAGCAGCCTTAATAGACGAATTAAAAACATGAACTCCTTGACATAGAGAAAATAACTAATATGACCCTCCCTTCCTCTAGTCACAAGTGTCCTACTACTCCTCCCTCTATATATTGTAGCGATCTTTTAAGTATTTTAAAGGTAAATCTATCCCCAATCAGAAAATAATTGTAAATCTTATCACACTAAACTCCAAAGGAGTCTCCACATTGAAATCTAAGGAAAAATAGAAAAATATACCCATTGATTTGGTAGGCTCTAATCACTATAGTCAATATAATAGCCATTATACCTATTCTTTTTACTTAAAAAATACCCACTTTTGCCATTATGAAAACACTCTAGACTAACCTCTAAATAATATCTAGATTACCCACCTTTGCCAATAAAGAAATAATCTGAAGTAACCTCCTAATCATTTAAAGTATCCATTTCTGCTACATTCACAACAATAAGCATTTGATCTATTCTACATTCTAAAAAAACTACCAACCTCCACCATTATAATTTTTTGAAATTGAACCACAATTTTTATCTAAATTTGGTAGCTATACAATTCTATTAGAAATAATCTAATGCAAACCTCTTGCATATAAATTACTCACCTCCGATATCATTAAAAATATACTAACTACAGGGATACAACTTGCATCAGTCATTATAAAAAAATTACCTGAAAGTACTCCTGTATGTGCTTACCTATATATATGCTTATAATTACCTTGTTTTGCTATCATTAACATATAAATAACAAACTCAAGGTCTAATATATACGATGTGTTGATCATAAGGAACAATTATACATGTATGTGAAAGCAATGCACATATCTATTTGTTGCCAATCACATACCTCAATCTAATAAGGTTCATGAACTGAACATATATGAGTCAAACACACAAATAGTTGGGTTGTAAAAAGAGGAAACTTTATGAATTAGACAAAAAATAATATATGACAATTGACTGAAGTCTTTCAAAATCAGATAGAGATAACAAAGTACATGTGTGAATAATGTATAAAATGTAATATACTAGAGAGAACAAAGGTAAACAATTGTAATTAGCTATATGAAATTCACATTATTTATCTTTAGTTTTCTATAAAAAACTATTTCAGAGGCGTTGCATCCTCAGCAAGGAAAGGTGAACACACATACCCACACGAGTGTCACCCTCTGGCCGTCACACGCACGCACGCGCTAGCTGTCCTGGAAACCGTGCATCAGTCAGTCAGTCGTCTCTCTCGAGCTCTGCAAAACCCTCTCTCTCTTGAGCTCCGCCTGCGTCAGTGCGTCACCCGTACACAATGCAAGGAAAGGAATCTACTAGGGTCATGTTTAGCCCTTGTTTAGTTTGCGAAATTTGGATTTTGGGGCGACTGTAGCACCTTCGTTTTTATTTGGTAAATAGTGTCCAAATATTGACTAATTAGGCTCAAAACGTTCGTCTCGTAATTTCCCACCAAACTGTGCAATTAGTTTTTCTTTTCGTCTACATTTAATGCTCCATGCACGGGCCGCAAACATTCGATGTGACAGGTACTGTAGCAACTTTTTGAACTTTGGGGTCCAACTAAACAAGGGCTTAGTTGCCCCCAAATTCCAGAATTTGGCACTATGCAAAAAGAAGATTCCCCGTCACATCAAACTTGTGGTACATGCATGGAGTACTAAATGTTGATAAAATCAAAAACTAATTGCACAGTTTGATTGTAATTTGCGAGACGAACGTTTTGAGCCTAATTAGTCAACGATTGGACAATTATTACCAAATAAAAACAAATGGCACTGTAGCTACAGTGCATAGAAATGAAGCAATAATCGAGCACCCAATGCATGCAATCTTCGACTACGTGCACGCATACATACATGTCCCTCGGTCACCTAAACAAGTCTATCCTCTTCTTCTTTTTTTCAAATCCGCCGTGCGCACTCCGATTCAATCCAGACCCAAGTTGAGCCACACAAGGAGCCTGCTCCTGTCCAAGCCGGCAGGCCTTGCCGAGTCTCTAGGCCACACACGCATCACAATGCCATGCATGACCTCATCAGTTGTGGGACATATGCACATGCGTGCAGTACATTGCACGCGGAGGCGTGTACGTACGTGCATGCGCCAACCTTTTATCTCCGTGCATTGCATTGCATGCTTATTTTGCTCAACCAAGGCCAAGGAATCTTTTACATTACCGGAGAGAGCTAGCATGTGATGTGTGCCAGTGCCAGGCTCAGCTCAGAGTCTGAAACGAAGGGAAAGGTCTGATTGGCCATGTAGTATAGCATGTGTCTGGCTTAAGGTTTGAAGGGGGTTAATTAGTTAAACTAATGGGATGGTGCAGATCAGATGCATGGGTAGTAGATAAGGAGAGGAGATAAGCCCTAGGAAGCATTATTTTGTTAGTTAACCAATGCAAGTGCCAGTAGCTTAGCTTTAGTGCCGGCGTGTCTAGAGCGCAGAAACTTCCTAGGAGTTTCACTTTCACATGAACGAGCTCGATTTTGGCAAAAGAAAAGTAGAAGAAATGCACACGCTGATGATTGAAGAATGTTGTTTTGCAGAGTACATATACATGGAGGAGCAAGGCATTCCGGTCTGTTTGGTTGGTGGCCTGGCATTGGCAAGCTAGTAAAAATGGATGCTGGAATTGCTGCATGAGGCAGGCATAGCTTTCCTAAAATCCAATCCAAACATGCACTCGATCCTTCAAAAACCAATCCAAACGACGTGCCCTCAATCCTTGATGTGAGCGCTATCTCGGGAGTACGTTGACTTTTTATAAGCTGTTATAATAACTACATAAAAATTTCAAACTCTGGATAGCAGACGATGCCATAAATATAATAATGTTTGTATATTACTCCATTACAGATAGAATAGAATAGAAAGGATAATAAAGGGCGGAGCATATTTTTCAGCCAGCTAGCTAGTACGTATTGCACATCCTTCAGAACCGTGGAGGAGACGGAATATATACGCCATGTTCGCTTGATCGTTTCTGTGACTTATAAACTGGTTGATGCTGTTTTATTGTGAGAGAAAAATACTATATTATGGCTAATAAACATGGCTAATACGATCAAGCGAACAGGGTAATAGAAGGCGGAAGGTGCTTATGTGCCTCGATCGATAAGACTTTGACCAAACAGAGCTGCACACAACCAACCTATTCGCTGATTGGTTTCTGGGCTGATAAACCCAGCTGATGCTGGTTTGTTGTGAGAGAAAAATACTGTACCATAACTGATAAGCCCTAGCTGAAACCAACAAGCGAACAGGCTGAAGATAACCACTGCTTGGACTACAGTTACCACTACCGGTCCCAGCACTTGAGCTGTTGAGCACTTGGCCTGGCCACACAAATTAAGGGGGTGTTTGGTTCGAGCTACTTAACTTTAGTAGCTACTAAATGGTTTAGTCACTTTTATTAACTCCAGAGTTACTAGAGAGGACTAAAGTCCTTTTAGTAGCTTTTAGTCGTAGCGTTTAGTTAAAAAGTTACTAAAGTGACTAAAAGCTACTAAATTTAGTAGCTACTAGACGAACAACACAGTCTCTAACACAACACAGTCTCTGGACTACTAGTGGACCGTGGACCTCACTCCTCTAGGACATCCATGCATATTTTCTTGACATTTCAGAATGCAATTTTAATATAGTATTGAGTCAAACTATCTTAAGTTTAATTAAATTTATAAAAATATCAATATTTATGATACCAAATATTAATGGTTAGATTCATCATGGAGTATAATTTCATAGCGTACTTATTAGGTGTCATAATTAAACCTTTTTGTAAATTTGGTCAAGGTTTAGACTTTAAATACTTTGATTGAAGATAGAACTACTGCCCCCCCCCCCTTCCAAAAAGAATATAAACCCCGTTCGGCTGGCTGAAACTTGGCTAAAATTGGCTGAAAACACTGTTCTGGCTGAAATATTGTGAGAGAAAACACACTATTTCGGCTGAAAAAAGAAGCCGAATAAGCCGGATATGGGTTAAGCCGAACGGGCCATAATATCATTTTTTTATGGAGTCAATCACTACTGGAAACCGGCACTTTGCCGAGTGCCGCACTCGGCAAAGGGCACTCGACAAAAAATTAATTGGAAAAGAAGTCTTTGCCGAGTGCTTTTTGTCGGGCACTCGGCAAAGCCTTTGCCGAGTGCCGGAAAAGCACTCGACAAAATGAAAATGCGAAAAAACCCAAAAATAATAGCAAAAATGTTTTTTTCGGGGGAGGCCGCCACCAGCCAGCGCCCGTCCATCCAGCGCCACCGGCCATCAAAGTCGCTGCATTTTTTGCGCAAAGTTCGCGGCTAACGCGGCCGGCGGGATTCGAACTCACGACCTCTCCCTCGCGTGTCTGCTGCTCTACCGCTGCACTACACTGTCACTTGTGTCTAGATTCCGTTATCTATCATCGTATATTATACTAAATCGAGAGTAAATTGCTTGTTTGAGGCCCTAAACGAATTCAAATCATAAAGTGGTCAGCTACAAAGTTTTATAACTTTTCGAGATCTACAATTTTTATTTAGGAAGTTTTTCCATCCGAGGTCGTTTGAAAAATTCGAGTTTTAAATTTAGGAGATTCAAACGTAGTTTTGCATGATAAGATGATTTCAAATCAAAAAGTTGTCAACTACATAGTTTCATAATTTTTGGAGATCTACAATTTTCATTTAGGAAGTTTTTCCTTCCGAGGTTTTTTGAAAAATTCAAAATTTAAAATTTTCAAATTCAAACGCCGTTTTTGCATGACAAGATGATTTCAAATCAAAATGTTGTCAACTACAAAATTTCATAACTTCTCAAGATCTATAAAGTTTATTTTGGTCATTTGTTCATCCGATATAATTATAGTAACATTATTCATAAATCTTATATATCTCTCTTCTACTTTCATGAAACTAATATGAGACATCTTTCGAGTGCCGAAAAAAACACTCGGCAAAGCCGTCTTTGCCGAGTGCCCGATAAAATGTACTTGGCAAAACTTCCGGCACTCGGCAAAGTGCCGGTTTCCGGTAGTGAATCAATCAAGTTTGACTAGTGGGTCTATAAAAAGCAGTATAAACATTTTATCTCTAAATATATTCTATAATTAATTGACAATACTTATTATGCATCATAAAAAATAATATTTTTTAGTTATTCGATCAAATATGTGATTGATCGACTCGTTGAGAAAAAAAAAACGAGATTTATGATTTTTTTTCCAATAGAGGGAATAAATTGCATTCTTTTTAGGGCCCTATCATGGCAGATCAATTAGAAGCCGCACACGGCACAGTCCAACGAGAGAGAAAGAGACGCACGCACGAGCCATGCAAATGCAATGCCTGCACGGACCGGCACCGCAGAAAACGATCGACGGCGGCGAGGCGAACAACACACGCCACCAGTCAATTACAACTTTACAAGGCGCGACGCCAACGCCGCAGTCAGTCGCTGCCGCATCGTTCGTCGTCGTCGTCGAGGCTCTGCGCAGACTATTCGTTTCCCCTTTTCGTTGCATGCACTGACAGCGCCATGCATGCATGGTCGGTCCCGCATCGCTTCGCTGATTGCCAGCGGTCAGTCTTCGTTCCACGGCATGCGCTTGGACTTCCGTTTCAGCGCCGAGCCTGCTTTCTCTCTCAATCTATCAGCATCATCCATCAGCCGACGACTAGCATAGTCAGTCACAGCGTTCAGATCATCATCATGCAACATGCATGCATGTCGTTGAATATTTGTCGTCCATGCGATGATGAACACATGCATGCATGGAAGCAGGTCGACCAATTGCCTAAATAATTGACCGCTCCTGTGTCTGTGTGTTGGTATGCATTCTCGTCTCATCAGTTGCTACCTGCCACTGCCAGCACCGCTCTGCACTCTTCCTTCTCCAGTGTTTTCCACTTTTTTCAGATGCTTCTTTGTGGGCGCACAAGGAACGACACGTTCCTAACGTTGTGGAGTGTCGACGCCAAAGAGAAGATCCAACGCATGCAGGTGCTTCTCGTGTTCACTTTATTCATTGATCGAGCTCAACTTTGAAGCTATTACCGCGATATCATTTCTAGAACCATTTCTAAAGACGAGCCATCTCTAAAAATCGATTTTTCAAAGTGGTTGGTGTTACCGCCTTACTGTCTCCTAGAAATGTTCTCTATTCTCAGATATGATTGGTGTTATCTAGAAAACGTACACGCGCGAAAAATACCCTACTAACCTATGACTTACAAGTTACAAATCATGACCGCAGTGCTTTCTAGTGATGAGCTTCTCCCATGATTATTATTATTATTATTTGCTATTTTCCGTCCATTTTATCAATTCTGAAAAATAATTCCCAGAGATAGTCACGCTAGAGGCGTTAATGTTATCTAATCTCTACAAATCATTTTTCATAGTCGGTTCCATGACCGTCCCTAAAAATAGTTGATTTTAGAGAGCCATGGTTAGAAACGCGGTTTGCCAGATTGCACAGGAAAAGAAGACTAACTGCATTTTTTTAGTATAATGGATCACTCCTGAAATTCCTAAATAGCTACTCCCTCCATTCTAAAATACATAGGTTTTCATTATGTATATCTAGACAGAATCTATATCTTCTTTATTTTGAGAATAGACAGAATCTATATCTAAATAAAAGTTATGCATCTAGAAAAGTCAAAAAAGAACTATAATTTGGATAGAAGGCAACCTAAAATAATTTGTGGTCCAGTTGAATTTCGCTACGTGTCCAGTTGACCGGTTGAAGCCATGATTCATGCTGATGGCACACGTCTTGGGCTGAATCCTTCTGGATTGCGCCGATTTGTACCCGGCCCATTCGTGGACCTTTTTGGCCCAGTTCTTTTCCTTGCCAACGTGGAACTGTGGCTTATATACAAGTAGAAATTATGTGGGTCGCTTTAAATTTAGATAAAATAAGTTTTTTTCGGGAGTCCTAGTTTTCTAATTTCTTTTAGGTTTCTTTGGCATTAAAAAAATCATGTCTATCATGTTCCAATTTATAATAAATAGTGGGTTTGTTGCGAACTGAGCATAGGTCATTTAGTTTGGTTCTACTTCTACCTACTCAGATTCAAGTCTCCGACTAAACAAATCACATTTTCTTGGATTTATTCTAGGATTTAACGGTGTTGTCCGGTTCAGTTTCAATCCCTCCGAGATGTACATTGAGGTAGGGTGTGTGCATGCGTTCATATGGTCTTATAGAGGTAAGGTGTGCGTGCGTTCATAGAGGTGATTAGTAGTGTACGTACATGTATTTGTGTCTATGTTATACGGTGACTCGCAAAAAATAGTGGGCTTATTTTTCCTACCCTTTCCTTTTTAAACAATGTGTTTTTAACAATCATTCAAAGTAATACCTTTTCACTTTCACTTTTATATTTGGGGAAATTCACTATCTAATTGGTTATATATGTTGAGTAATATTTATGATTTAGCTAAACATTATAGTTTTGTTCTTGATATACTGTATAATATGTCTTTGTAAGATCTAAACTTGCTGCAGCTGTAGCGTGCTGTAAAGACACAACTACAGTAAAATTCTTGCGGAGCTGTAATAGAGGCGGCTGCACAGGCACAACGCACAAGCGAGCCCACCATATATTATTCTCGTAGCTGATTTATATTTCCTTCATTTTATTATTTTCTCAATATTTTTTCTCGAATTACTTTTGACCCTTATTTAGTTCCTCCGTCAAAACTTTATACCCTATCACATCGAATGTTTGATACATGCATAGAGTATTAAATATAGACTAAAAAATAACTAATTGCACAGATTGCGACTACTTTGCGACATGAAACTTTTAAGCCTAATTAGTTCATGATTTGATAATAAAGTGCGACAGTAATACACGTGCTAATGATGGATTAGTTAGGCTTAATAAATTCATCTTGCAGTTTGCTAACGGATTCTGTAATTTGTTTTTTTATTAGTATCCGAACACCTCATGCGACACCCATGTAACATTCGATGTGATACTCCAAAACTTTATACCCTGGATCTAAATACCACCTCACTATCATGTTGGCATCAACATATTGCTTTAAAAAAAAGGAAAACACAGACCCGAGAAAAGTGTTGACATAAGTGCTATATCATCTTTGTGCTATTATTTTAGCTACAAAAATGACTATTGACTTTGTACGTGTTTTTCAGGTTTTAGGCATGATTTATTCTAGTACTTGTTGTCTATGTTTCAGAGTTATAGTGCTATTTTGCATATATTTCTTTTTTTTTTAAAATATTAGTGCTACAAGAATTTGGTCCCAACAAGTTTCTTCGTAGAATGACATCCACTTTTTTTGCGACGAAAGAAAAATTATATATTAGATAATACCTTGTTAAATCAACACATTACAAGCACTCTGGAATACACTACATATATCCATAAACTAATTTTTATCTAAATTGTACCCACGCTGTGAATAGCTCAAAATCTCAAAATTAAACCTGTTTGACGCTTCGTATGGATGGCTACACAGGCAAACACTCGGCAACAAGCCCAAGAACAGATGCCCAACGAACGATGGCCAACATCCCTGCAGGCGGAGTTGAGAAACTTCTTGTTTTTGGTGTCTGAAAGCTCTAGTTTTGTTTTGGTTAATTGATGAAACCCTAAGTGCTAACCTAGTTTATCAAGATGATTATAAGATAGGTAGCACTACTCCAAGTGATGAAGCAATGGCGAAGATCATGACAATGGTGATGGCACGGTGATGGTCAAATGCTTAAACTTGGAAAAGTAGAAAGAGAAAAACAAAAGGCTCAAGGCAAAGGTATAAAATGTAGGAGCCATTTTGTTTTAGTGATCAAGACACTTAGTGAGTGTGATCATATTTAGGATAGATAGCCGTACTATTAAGAGGAGTGAAACTCGTATCGAAATGCGGTTATCAAAGTGCCACTAGATGCTCTAATTCATCGCATATGCATTTAGGATCTAGTGGAGTGCTAACACCCTTGAAAACATTTGTGAAAATATGCTAACACATGTGCACAAGGTGATACACTTGGTGGTTGGCACATTTGAGCAAGGGTGAAGATGTTAGAGTTGAAATAGAGTTGGTCGAAATGATGCCAGCGTCGATCGTGTGACCGTTCGCTGGATCTAATTGCACCGGACGCTGACTGCCTGCGTCCAGTCGCGCTGACCTGGCGGCACAGTGCCTAGGGTTAACCACCGGACGCTGGACTGTGTCCGGTCAAGGTAGACCGGACGCGTCCGATCGAAGAAATACGTCTCGGGGAGCTTACTGGAAACGACCGGACGCTGAGGCTTTTGCGTCCGGTCAGTTTTGCCAGAGCGTCCGGTCAGCTTTGTAGCCGTTGAAATCTGACGAACAGCGTTTGAAGCTAGTGATGCGTGGCATCCATCGGGCGACCAGACGCTGAGGGCCAGCGTCCGGTCAAGTCTGACCGGAGCGTCCGGTCAGCACGCAGTGTGTCCAGTGAAGGGGTACAACGGCTCTATTTCGTGGGGGCTTCTATTTAAGCCCCATGGCCGACTCAAGCTCACCCTCTTGCACATTTTCATTAACATAGCAACCTTGTGAGCTTAGCCAAAGTCCTCCCACTCATCTCCATCATTGATTCATCATCTTTGTGAGATTGAGAGAGAATCCAAGTGCATTGCTTGAGTGATTGCATCTAGAGACACTTGGTATTCGTGTTGCGCTGCGGATTTCGCTTGTTACTCTTGGTGGTTGCCACCACCTAGACGACTCAGTGCAGCAGAGGAGGATCGACACGAGTTGGTGATTGTTCGTGGCCATCTCCGGTGATTGTGAGGGGAGTTGTACCTTCCCCGACGAAGCGCCGAAAGGTAACTCTAGTAAATTGCTCGTGTCATTGAGTTACCTTACTTGTGGGTCAGTTCTTGCGGTGTCCAATCGTGTGGACGAGGTTTGTGAAACACCTCTTAGCCGCCGAACCACCAAGTGTTGGTCGACACAACGGGGACGTAGCGTGTTGGCAAGCACGTGAACCTCGGAAGAAAATCGATTGTCTCTTGTCTTTGGCATTCTCCCGGTGATTGGCTATATATTCATCTTGTGATTGGTCATCCCCTACACGTCGGTATAATCACCCTACTCACTTATTTACATTCTTGCAAACTAGTTGATACAAGCTCTTTAGTGTAATTAGAATTGAGAGCTTGCTTTATTATTTACATTCATCTAGTTGAGCTATTTTGAGTAGCAAGATTGAGAGCCCTTAGTGAGTAATTACATAGCAAGTTTGTGTGCCTAAGTAATCATTGCAACTAGAATTATTGGATAGGTGGCTTGCAATCCTTGTAGAGCTAGAGCAAGTTTGCATTACGCTATTTGTCATACTAATCAAATTGCTCTAGTTGATTTATAGATTTTTAAATAGGCTATTCACCCCCCTCTAGCCATATTAGGACCTTTCAAGTGGTATCAGAGCCGTGGTCACCGTTTGATTGAAGGCTTAACAACCTCGGTGTCAAATTATGACTCAAGTTGTGTTCAACCAAGTGGGGGGCAAACCACCGTTCTTTGATGGCACATGCTATGATTATTGGAAGAGAAAGATGAGGATGTATCTTGGTTCAATCAATGATCAAGTATGGGAAGTGACCGAGAATGACTATGCTATCATTGATCCCGATGATCCAACTAACCAAGATAAGATCAACAAGCAATGCAATACAATGGCTCTCAACACCATATACAATGCCATTAATTCCAAGGTGTTTGAGCAAATCAAGGATTGTGAAAGAGTAAATGAGGTGTGGAAGAGATTGGAGGAAACATATGAGGGCACACCGGTGGTGAAGAGTGCCAAGTTGTACATCCTCAAGGACAAGTTGACAAGCTTCAAGATGAAGGAAGATGAGAGCATTCCGAAGATGTTTCATCGATTGCAAGTAATTGTCAATGACTTGAAGGCTTTGGGAGAAAAGATCAAGGATGATGATGTCTCTCATCGGTTCTTAATGTGCCTACCTCCAAGATTTGAGATGTTGAGATTGCTCATCATAAGAGGAGGATTGAAGGATATTACCCCCAACCAAGTACTAGGTGATGTCATGACACAAGAGATATACCGTGTGGAAAGGGAGGGGGATGACAAGGATGACAAGAAGGAAGAAGAAGACAAGAAGAAGAAAAGCATAGCATTCAAGGCTAGCTCATCATCATCAAAGAAAAAGGGTAAGTCTAAGAAAGAATCAAGTGATGATGATGATCTTAGTGATATTGATGATGAAGCTATGGCTCTCTTTGTGCGCAAGATGGAAAAATTCATAAAGAAGAAGGGCTATGGTGCAAGAAAGAGAAGAGATCACACCAAGAAGAAAGAGTATGTGAGAAGATGCTATAATTATAAGAGCCCCGATCATGTAGTCACAAATTGTCCATATAATAGTGATAATGATGAGGATGAGAAGAAGAAGCACAAGGAGAATAAGAAAGAAAAGAAGGAGAAGAAGATGACCTTCCAAAAGAAGAAGAAGGGTGGAGGATATGTGTTCACATGGGATAGTGATTGCTCTTCGGATAGTGATAGCTCTAGTGATGATGACAAGAAATCTATCAAGAGAGCACTAGCAAGCATCGCCATCAACAACAAGCCCTCCATCTTCGACACTCCATCGACATGCCTCATGGCAAAACCTACCAAGGTAAAATATGATGTGAGTGATGATGATGAATGTGAAAGTGATGCTTGTAGGAGTGATGATGATGATGATGAAGAGTACTCCAAGGAGGAGCTCATGGACATGTGTGAGCAAGTGCATACTTGCTTTGAGATGAAGAGAAAGGAGTGCAAGGAATTGAACAAGAAAATCAAATTTCTTGAGCAATCCCTTGATGAGCTCAATGCCACTCATGAGAGGCTAATGGAAGCCCATGAGAAGCTTGGCAAAGCTCACTCTAAGCTTGAAAAGGCTCACTCCTCTCTCATTGAGCAAGTCAAAGTGGAGGAAGCCAAGAAGGAGCAAGTGATCATAACATGTGATGTGGGACTAACATGTGATCTTATTGATGAATCTTTTTATGAACCCATTATTGTTGCTCCTACTAACACTTCTTATAGCACAATCATTACTACTCCACCTATGAATGATATATCACTAATGGTGGAAAATGAGAACCTCAAGAAGGAGGTAAATGAGCTCACTCATGCCTTAGGCAATGCCTATGGTAGAGAAGCCCACTTGCTAAAGTGCTTGGGTAGCCAAAGATTTTCTCTCAACAAAGAGAGACTAGGCTATACCCCCAAGAAGGGCAAGGCGGCCTTTGTCACTCCCAAAGCTAGCTTTGTGAAGGGCAATGGTCGGTTTTGCAATAGATGCAAGCAAGTTGGGCATATAGAGCAAAATTGCAAGACTAACAAGAACAAGCTACCTAATGTATCCTTAATCAAATTTGATTCTTGTTACATGCTTTATAAGGGTGCCAATGGTGTGAAGGCTAAGTTCATTGGTACACCAATTGTGGGCCCAAAGAAGAAGGTCATTTGGGTACCAAAGACCTTGGTGACTAACCTACAAGGACCCAAGCAAGTTTGGGCACTTAAAAAGAATTGATCTTCTTTTGTAGGTAAACTATAAAGCCAGAGAAAGGCATTGGGTGCTTGATAGTGGGTGCACACAATACATGACCGGTGATCCAAGAATGTTCAATTCAATCAATGAAAGCAAGAGCAATGGGATTGATAGTATCACATTTGGTGACAATGGCAAAGGCAAGGTCAAATGACTTGGTAAGATTGCAATATCCAATGACTTGAGCATTTCCAATGTGCTACTAGTAGAGAGCTTGAACTTCAACCTATTATCGGTAGCTCAATTGTGTGATCTTGGTTTCAAATGCATATTTGATGTGGATGATGTAGAGATCATAAGTATAGATGGCTCTAACTTGATATTCAAAGGATTTAGATATGAGAATCTATACTTAGTTGATTTCAATGCTAGAGAAGCTCAATTGTCAACATGTTTGATCACTAAGTCTAGCATGAGTTGGTTATGGCATAGAAGGCTTGGTCATATTGGAATGAAACAATTGAAAAAGTTGATTAAGCATGACTTAGTTAGAGGCTTGAAAGATGTCACATTTGAAAAGGATAAGCTATGTAGTGCATGTCAAGCCGGAAAACAAGTTGGTAACACACATCCTAAGAAGAGCATGATGAGCACATCCAATGCATTTGAGTTGATGCACATGGACTTGTTTGGACCAACCACATACACTAGCATTGGTGGAAACAAATATGGATTTGTGATTATGGATGATTTCACTAGATACACATGGGTGTTCTTTCTTGGTGACAAGAGTGATGTGTTTGCAACATTCAAATCATTTGTTAAGGGCATTCACAATGAGTTTGAAACAACCATCAAGAAAGTTAGAAGTGACAATGGTAGTGAATTCAAGAACACTAGAATTGATGAGTTGTGTGATGAATTTGGAATTAGACATCAATTCTCGGCCAAGTACACTCCTCAATCAAATGGCTTAGTCGAAAGGAAGAATAGAACTTTGATTGACATGGCAAGATCAATGTTGAGTAAGTACAATGTGAGTCATTCATTTTGGGCTAAAGCAATCAACATGGCTTGCTACTATAGCAACCGACTCTATTGTCACCCCATGATGGAGAAAACACCTTATGAGCTATTGAATAGAAGAAAGCCCAACATAGCATACTTCTGGGTTTTTTGTTATAAATGCTATATATTGAAGAAAGGCACTAGATTGAGCAAGTTTGAAAAGAAATATGATGAAGGTTTCTTGCTTGGTTACTCCACTACTAGCAAGGCTTATAGAGTTTGGAATTTGGCTAGTGGTACTCTTGAGGAGGTTCATGATATGGAGTTTGATGAAACAAATGGTTCCCAAGAGGAAGATGAGAATCTAGATGATTTAAGAGGCACTTAATTGGTCAATGCAATGAAGAACATGAACATTGGTGAGTTAAGGCCTAGAGAGGTGATTGATGTTGAAGATGACAAGAATCAAGTGCTCTCCAACTCAAATGTGCAAGCTAGTGGTTCTCATGATCAAATCCAAGCAAGCATTAGTAATGGCAATGTGCAAGATCAACAAATGGCTAGTTTATCATCTCAACCAAGTAATCACTCAAATGCTAGCAATCAAGTGCAAGTGCTTCAACCAACCAATGTTGTAAGAGATCATCCATTTGACACTATCATTGGTGATATTTCAAGAGGTGTGCAAACAAGATCAAGATTGGCTTCATTTTGTGAGCATTTCTCATTTGTGTCATCCATTAAACCTAAGAAGATAGATGAAGCTTTAAGGGATGTTGATTGGATAAATGCTATGCATGAAGAGCTAAACAATTTCACAAGAAACCAAGTATGGGATTTAGTTGAGAGGCCTAAGGATCATAATGTGATTAGAACTAAGTGGGTCTTTCGGAACAAGCAAGATCAAGATGGGATAGTAATAAGGAACAAAGCAAGATTAGTGGCTCAAGATTACACTCAAGTTAAAGGTCTTGACTTTGGAGAAACATATGCCCCGGTTGCAAGATTGGAAGCAATTAGGATCTTGCTAGCTTATGCTTGTGCCAACAACATCAAGTTGTACCAAATGGATGTGAAAAGTGCATTTCTCAATGGGTACATCAATGAGCTTGTATATGTTGAGCAACCTCCCGGTTTTGAAGATGAAAAGAAACCCAACCATGTTTACAAGTTGAGAAAGGCTTTGTATGGATTGAAACAAGCACCTAGAGCATGGTATGAGAGATTGAGGGATTTTCTACTCTCTAAGGGATTCAAGATGGGAAAGGTTGACACCACTCTCTTCACCAAGAAGCTTGGCAATAACTTGTTTGTAATGCAAATCTATGTTGGTGATATCATCTTTGGGTCAACAAATCAAGAATTTTATGAGGAGTTTGGCAAGATGATGGCAAGTGAGTTTGAGATGTCCATGATTGGAGAGCTTAGTTACTTCCTTGGTCTTCAAATCAAGCAAATGAAGAATGGCACATTTGTAAGTCAAGGCAAGTATATCAAGGACATGCTCAAGAAGTTTGAAATGGATGAGAGTAAAGCTATTAGTACACCAATGGGGACAAGTGGAAGCTTGGATAGTGATGCTAGTGGCAACATGGTGGATCAAAAGATGTATCAGTCTATGATTGGAAGCATACTCTATGTGACCGCATCAAGACCGGATGTGATGTTTAGTGTATGCATATGTGCTAGATTTCAAGCCTCACCAAGAGAAAGTCATTTGAAGGCAACAAAGAGAATATTGAGGTACTTGAAGCATACACAACATGTTGGATTATGGTATCCCAAAGGAGCAAGATTTGAGTTGATTGGATATTTGGATTCCGATTATGCGGGATGCAAAGTTGAGAGAAAGAGCACATCGGGCACATGTCAACTATTGAGAAGATCACTTGTATCTTGGTCATCAAAGAAGCAAAATAGTGTAGCACTTTCAACCGCCGAAGCGGAGTACATTTTGGCCGATAGTTGTTGTGCTCAATTACTTTGGATGAAGGCTACTTTGAGTGACTTTGGAATCAAGTTCAAGCAAGTGCCATTGCTATGTGACAATGAAAGTGCCGTAAAGCTCACCAACAACCTGGTTCAACACTCAAGAACAAAGCATATAGATGTCCGTCATCACTTCATAAGAGATCATCAACAAAAAGGGGACATTTGCATAGAGAGTGTGGGCAGCGAAGATCAACTTGCCGACATATTCACCAAGCCACTTGATGAGAAGAGGTTTTGCAAGCTAAGGAATGAATTGAACATACTTGACTTCTCCAATATGTGTTGATGCACCCCTATTATATGACATGCCTCTCCTTCGAGCCAAGCAAGGTAAAGTTGATTGACATGTCATCCATCCATTGCTAAGGACATGATTAGTGCATCTAGACATATTTCACATTTGAATAGGCTCATTCATGAAAATCAAATGAATTGGATGCTTGTGTGGTACCACTATTGCTTGTATGTTTGAAATGATCTAGTGGTAGCATATGACATGTTTATGGGCTTGCAAACCTAGTGTTTGATTTAGAAAATGAGCTATAAGTGTTTAACTCAACATGGTACAAGATAACCCTTATTTGGAGGACTGAAGAAGCTTGTCCTTGGATCAAACCGAGTTAAATATCTTTTGCAAGTAATCTAGATTGAACCAAATTGGGAAAATGATCCTCATTTCACATGGTTTCACCCCAACATGTCTATAATTTGAGGACACCTTTTGTGCAAATTGTTGACATTAATAATCCTACCTTATCTATACTTTAAGCCTTTGTGGTCATTAATGACAAAGAGGGAGAAATAGTGTACAAAGATAGTGAAACAAAGGGAGAGAGATAATATATGACAAAAGAAGGGGATCAATTAAAATTTTGAGCAAATAAATAGGGGGAGCAAGCTCATAAACTTGTATGGTGCATTTGAATGAGCATTACATATGTTTGCTTGCATGGCATAAGTTTTAATTTCAAATATCCATACTTGTGTGGTGTATGCTAGTTGTAGATTTGAATGTTGAAATGAAAAACTAGCATGCATAGGCTAAGTAACTAGACTTATGTTCATTCTATGGAAACTAGACCCTTGCATGTAATGTTGATCTCACGGGGTATTCTAGTTCTTGTATATGTCTAGTTACTAATGGTGCTAAGGATGGTATATTGGTGCACTCCGATTGGTATCACGCTTCAAAGGTCCATCTCTTATACCTTAGCATCATTTGGTAGAAATTGACTCCTATATTTCCTATCTAATCATATGTGCAAAGCTTCAATACAAACTCTTAGCACATATGTAGGGGGAGCAATTGCTATCATATAGAGTTCATGAAACTTGTCCATATCCTTTACACATGGTAAATATGCTTGGGCAAGCAACATGGATTCAAATGAACTTTAATTCATATCTTTGTATAAGGGTTGTCATCAATTACCAAAAAGGGGGAGATTAAAAGCTCTAGTTTGGTTTTAGTTAATTGATGAAACCCTAAGTGCTAACCTAGTTTATCAAGATGATTATGAGATAGGTAGCACTACTCCAAGTGATGAAGCAATGACGAAGATCATGACAATGGTGATGGCACGGTGATGGTCAAATGCTTAAACTTGGAAAAGTAGAAAGAGAAAAACAAAAGGCTCAAGGCAAAGGTATAAAATATAGAAGCCATTTTGTTTTAGTGATCAAGACACTTAGTGAGTGTGATCATATTTAGGATAGATAGCCGTACTATTAAGAGGAGTGAAACTCGTATCGAAATGCGGTTATCAAAGTGCCACTAGATGCTCTAATTCATCGCATATGCATTTAGGATCTAGTGGAGTGCTAACACCCTTGAAAACATTTGTGAAAATATGCTAACACATGTGCACAAGGTGATACACTTGGTGGTTGGCACATTTGAGCAAGGGTGAAGAGGTTAGAGTTGAAATGGAGTTGGTCGAAATGATGCCAGTGTCGATCGTGTGACCGGACGCTGGATCTAATTGCACCGGACGCTGACTGCCTGTGTCCGATCATGCTGACCTGGTGGCATAGTGCCTAGGGTTAACCACCGGATGTTGGACTATGTCCGGTCAAGGTAGACCGGACGCGTCCGGTCGAAGAAATACGCCTCAGGGAGCTTACTAGAAATGATCGGACGCTGAGGCTTCTGCGTCCTGTCAGTTTTGCCGGAGCGTCCGGTCAGCTTCGTAGCTGTTGAAATCTGACCGGACTTAGCCGCAAGTGAGGTAAATTGCTCAGCGTCCAAATCACTGGGCACACTGTTGAAATCTGACGAAGCTGACCGGACGCTGAGCAATTTACCTCCCGGTGGAGCGCCAAAAGGTAACTCTAGTAAATTGCTCGTGTCATTGAGTTACCTCACTTGTGGGTCGGTTCTTGTGGTGTCCAATCGTGTGGATGAGGTTTGTGAAACACCTCTTAGCCGCCGAACCACCAAGTGTTGGTCGACACAACGGGGACGTAGCGTGTTGGCAAGCACGTGAACCTCGGGAGAAAATCGATTGTCTCTTGTCTTTGGCATTCTCCCAGTGATTGGCTATATATTCATCTTGTGATTGGTTCATCCCCTACACGTCGGTATAATCACCCTACTCACTTATTTACATTCTTGCAAACTAGTTGATACAAGCTCTTTAGTGTAATTAGAATTGAGAGCTTGCTTTATTATTTACATTCATCTAGTTGAGCTCTTTAGAGTAGCAAGATTGAGAGCCCTTAGTGAGTAATTACATAGCAAGTTTGTGTGCCTAAGTAATCATTGCAACTAGAATTGTTGGATAGGTGGCTTGCAACCCTTGTAGAGCTAGAGCAAGTTTGCATTACGCTATTTGTCATACTAATCAAATTGCTCTAGTTGATTTGTAGATTTTTAAATAGGCTATTCACCCCTCCTCTAGCCATATTAGGACCTTTCAGTGTCTTGCTTCTTCTTTATACCACCGAAGAATGAGGAAGACTGATCTTAAACTTATTCTCGGCCAGATCTAATCACAATAAAATGGAGAAGAGATCGGAGAAAATTATTCCATGGTGGCGACATCATCTCCACCTTGATGTCGCCGTTCGAAAAGAAAAGTCTCCATGTCATCATGCTTGTGAAGTTGCTGATGCCGTAGTTGTCGTCCTCATCTTCAACAGAGCTGCCATGGAGAAAAATGATCCCACCCTGCCCCCTCGACGTCGCCGGAGAGGAGATAAATCCCCAATACCAAAAAACTTGACATGGAGAGACCCTAACCTAAGGACTCGATCTATTAGAAAACTTATTAAAAACGATTGAGTCCGCTGCCATGCTCTTTTTTGTTGTTGTTTGAGAGGGGGTCCGCTGCCATGCTCATGCTCCCACTTCCTCAACTGCTGCCAATTGGGCCACTCCTGCCAAGAAGCAAGGCCCGTAGGCCCATCCGGTTGCAAAGGTTTAATGGCCGTAGGCCCGTGGCTTTGCATACACGTGCGAGAGGAGGTGGGCAGCTATGGTAGGCCCATCTGGTTGCAAAGGGTACAATGGCCCAAGCTTGTCGAACCAAAATGGCAACCAACACGCCATCGGGATGCAGAGAACTTTTATTTTTAGATTTTTACATAGTTCCCCTGAATCTTGATATGGATAAACAGTGGCAAATATGCTCATTGTAATAAAACATATAACTTTTTGTACAGTCATCTAGATGATTTGTAGCTCAGAAATTTATTCGTTATCTGTTCAAATAGTCTTAAAATTAAACTGTCTATCGTCACTTGACGCATCTTGAAATTGGACTTCATATAGTCGCTGGACGAATGTTGTTCTAACTCGTGTGAGCATGGGTCATTACTCTAGATCGCATATGGTCTGCGGCTAAAACACATATGACTGCTATTAGCATGTTGCACCCACACTTCTTTGCGCCCCTGCTCGGTTCTAACACAAAACGCTACTTCGGTCGTTGCCTACGATCGACTCTAGCCCTATCCTAATGATATTCTCCAACTTTTGCATAAATGCACCCTCCCCCCACCCTCGCGTGCCTCTGGCACCTCCTACTCGACTTCAGTGGTGAAATGCTGCCTCCACCGCCATTCGCAATAGTCATCGGCCCTAATCACAATTTTTATCTCATTCCTCTCAAGTTGATGCCCCCGCCATCCTGCTCCCCCCTGTATCAGTCGCCATCATCGTCAGTCCGTTGGCCTCTCAGAAACATTCCTTTATAGATGGAGAACATAGAATTGCCCAACCCCAACCCTAATGCTCTAACCACTAACTTGGCTAGGCTCATTAGATCAACTCGACTCATCAGAGGAGACATTGGGTCAGCCATAAGGGCTAGTTGACTAGGATTTTCATCTACCTGGATGAGAGAGAAAACAAGGAGAACTCATGGCTATCGATGAATAACTCGCCAATCAATTTGCATCTCCCAAGACAAAGCAAACTTCAACAACCATGTTCTCTCCACTTCTCATGTTAAATAAGTAAACAAAATACTCTTCAGGATTGACCTACGGGGTGAGTCAGATTTCAAATAGCTAGTGACTGTCTATTTCCATTTAAAAATGCCCTAAACCTGAGGGAGAGAGAGAGAAGGAAGGAAAGTAGAGGAAGATGAGAATTTGTGGGGTGCGTGTAACACCCTAGGTGTTAGGCTTGCATAATTGCACTTGCATTTGCATGAGCATAAGCATCATGCATTCATATATGAGTATTTAAATGTGAAACATACAATTGAAACATGTGAAACGTGCCTTGTTATTCTATGTTTCCAATATGTGTATGCTTATGATCATGTGTGATTAAGTGCAAGTGGTTGATGTTTGGTCACTAGAACACCTTAACTATGCTTAGGATGCAATTTGGAACAATGTTCATGTTGATGACATTGCCTAATTAAGCTCCTAGGGCTGTGTTTGACTAGGATTCTCTCTAGAACACTTGTATTTGACCTATTAAAAAGTCTAGCTTAGAGTGTTTGCATGGCTATGCACCCTTAAGCAAAGTTGTAGCAAATTTTATGAGGAACAAAAGTTGTTTAATGACCTTGAGCTAGAAATGTGCACAACATGCTCAAAAGTGGCCCACAAGTCTGAATTGGGGGCTGTTTAGGACTTAGTTATTTTGGCTAAGTGTTGGAGCCATTCCAGTTTCCTTTTACTCCTCTTTGGAGCATTTTCATCTGAAAACCAAACCGAATCAGTTCTGGCACTTTTAACCAAAGTTGTAGTTCTCACTTAGGTCTACATAATGGTGAAATTGGTTGATCACAAAGTGTCACAGTTTAGGAGTTAGGAGGGGGTGAAGATGCTCTGTGAGGCACCTGATGGTGGTCTGATGGCCATCTCGGCCTGGCCATCGTGGCCGACCACCGTCAGACCGTGGGCGCTAGGTGGTGGCCGTACTTCGGTGTCAGCCCCATAGGTCAGGCCGTCGCGGCCACATCGACGCCCAGCGCCAACTGCTTCACCTGCTGACCTCGTCCGCTCCTCCTCGCCTCGTCCGAGCCACGCAGAAGCGGAGCAACGAGCTCTCCATTGCCGCCGAGAGCTCTGCCGCTGCATAGCTCCTCTAGCATCCCGCCATTCCTTAATTGCTCGTGCAAGATGACTCATCCTGCTCTGGTCTACGCCCTCGACCTATTTGCAGCCCTATTCGAGCCAAGGTGAGGGACCTATTGGCCATGTCCTGTCACCGCCACCATGACCGGAGCTCTGCCGGACTCCGAGCTCACCGTGGACAGAACTACCCGCTGTGTCTCCGTTCTTCCTCTCCCTCGCCTGATCTTCCCTGTATTTCATAGATGCTCTAACCCTAACTCGTCGGACCTCTACCTCTCTGACATCACCAGAGCGTGAGCCCCACCGGGGTGCTTCCGCCGCCGCGCAGACATGCACGCGGCCATGCTTCCCTAGCGCCCCCACTAACCCTAGATCACCCTTGGTAGTTTCGCCTAAGCACCGTGAGGCCGTGGTCACCCTCGCCTGGCCCAGTCGTGGCTAGGAACGGCCGGCGTATCACCGCGCAGCGCCGTCGTGCCGCCATGGCTGGTGATGAGCCCTCTCCGGTGCGTCCACGCTTCAACCATCTACACCAATCGACGCGGGAGGATGAGTGGATCACTGATGGTGGGGTCGGTTTCATAGGAAAAGCTCACCGTCGGCGAGCTAGCACCGGTCAAACCCCCTCCCCTAGTCTCTGTTCGGCTGACGGGTAGGGCCCTGTTGACCTCTGGGTCCCTCGTGTCAGTGGCTTAGGTTTAGGTTTTATTTATAATTCTTTTCAAGAATGTTGTTTGAACTTTGGAAAAATCATATCAATTCATAGAAAAATCAGAAAAATGTAAATGGGGACATTCTGGAATCCTTGTGAGTAGTCTACCTGATAGTGTCATAATATGATAGTGTCAAGTGGAAAGTTTCATTGTTTTTATGTATCTCTTTTATTTAGGGTTTTTCTAAGGGAAATTCTCCTTTCGATCTGAAAAATTTTATGGAAGGCTATTCAGGACTTATGAGTGCTTCTGTAGAAATCTCATGATTTTTGGGGTGTTGTATGTTGAGTTAGTGATTTCTTTCGATTAAATGCTATCTTCTTAGGTAATTTATTGTGGTCAAAGTATGTAAGATATAATTGTGATACTTTTTACACAGTGTTCTGGTGTTATGATGAAGCTAAGAAAAATATGAAATCTATTGCTTGACACTTTTCACTAAGATTTCCTATTTATGATATTATTAACCTTGCTAGCTTGCCATTTTTGCATAGGATGTTCTACTTGTTCAAATGCTATGAAATTTATACAGTAGCGTACTGGGGGCATATAGAAGCTGTTGTAATTTTTGTAGAATAAACTGTGCAATTTTGTTATATATTTATTATTTTACCTAATTATCAAAATAAAATAATAAAGGCATGAAAAGAATTTATTTACGAATGGCCACTATATTTTCTAGTACTAATTTGATGTATGTTAACTGTTGGTAACATTGGTGGTGCTCAAAGTACCATTCTTGTATGTAGTGAAATATTATTTTCCCTAAAATTCACTTATAGTGACTTTTCTGGATAGATTCTAGAGTTAAGCAAATTACATGGTGAAGATGATGTTTGCTATCAATCTTGTCTATAATAAAGTTTTAGATAACTCACTTATCTAGCTTGTGTTAAATTTTCATGGCATTTGGCCAAATGGTTTGTGAGTTATGACTGTTCAAAGTTGGTCTTCAGAACTAGTTATTCTCTGGAATTTCTGGACCAGATTTGAGAAATGTGACTGTTTCACCCTATTAACTTGGGAATCATGCGAAGATGGTTAAACATGAATTGTAGCTAACTTCATTAGCTTTCAGATTGTCTTGTTGCATGTCTTTTGGGTCAGTTCAACTCCAGTTATGAATTAAACTTGTAGTTGCTGTGTGGAGCCCTAAATCTGTTGAATGCAGTGAATGACTTGATTGCTTTATATGAGTTGATGTGATGATTTAGATGCTTAGGATGATTAAGATAAGTTGTTAGTTGCAGGTGCTAGACCTCTTACTGAAGATGAACAACTTTACCTTAGGTTGTTAGAGCTTGGTGAGCAGTGTAGTTCTTGTTTTCAAGAAGAGATATGCACCTACTCAGTAAAATAAATATTAATCTTGTATCATCATGTCATTCATGTGTCCACATATACATGGCTGTACATTTCATCATCACCTTCCATCTCTTTTGCATTCATGACTCTCATGCTGTGCATATGCATGCAGTATGTGTTCTGGAGGGAGTCACTCTTCTAGAATTCGAACAAGGACTTCCGGAGGAGCAGCAGCAAGTTCAGGAGCAGGAGGTGCAGGCCCCAGAAGGAGGAGTCAACGAAGAAGAACTGCTTGAGTGCCCAGATCACCAACCTTCCTCTTTTCTGAAAGGACAAGCCCCGGAGCATTCTAAGTCTCTATGTTTTAAAAATGTCACTTTGAGTATCTTTATATGTTTGATGCATTAAGTTCTAGGAGTTGGATGCAAACACTTGTTGCATATCTATCTCTTCCTTGTCCAGTAAATGTACCCTGAATCCTATTTAGGTCTAGAAGCGAATCAATGCTTAGCCATGCTTAGATCGGTAAAGTCAGGTGATTTCCTGTCACCTGCAAGATATGATGATATCTGGTCACGGTTGGCTATATTTGCTATTGTGGAAATAACCATGTGTTAATAATGAATGGAGACCGGACGGGATGTCGATGGAGAAGCAACAAGGCATGGAGGTCTTAGGTGTGGATCTATCCCCGTCTAGTGTCGGTTAAGGACTGATTCGCTGTACGTTGAACGTAGGCCTATCACTTAGTTAGCCGGATAACTCGTTCCGACCGCGAAGCCGAGTAGTTCAACTCAGGCCGAAAGCCGGGAAGTGAAAGTGCGCACTCTGGCGGTAGTAACGATGTGCAGGGAGCCATTGGCGTAAGTCCTGAGGGTAGATTGACGTCCTGGCAGAGTGGACTTCCTGAGAGTGCGGCGCTACTCGGGCCCGTGAATTTAGTTCCTGGGCTGTACCAAAGGTGACCCGAGGCGATCCCTGATCAGGTTGCTTAGGTGTGTGTTATGAATAATTCCCCAGCTGGGTAGGAATCGATTCGAGTCACCGTCTCTCCCGGATAATGAGAACTTGACTGAGCAGCGGCAACGTAGAGACACCTAATTGAACTTGATGGTTATAATGATGATGATGATGTTATAATGTTACACTTGATATGGTTACTAATGTGTGGATCTTAATCAAGTGCTTGCTTTAGTACATGTGCTATTTTTTAGTGTTAGGTACATATACTCGTTGAGTATGAGACGTTTGTAATGATTTTGTCAATATCGAGATTTGCCAATTCATGGCGATATTCTTTCAATATGCGTCGATTCTGGTTGCAGGTAGTTCATATCTATTTCCTTCTCATTTTGTGGCCGTGAATGCCATGTAAACGTGGCCAGTTAGGTATTGGAGCTGATGAAGAAGCCCGCATGTGGGTTACAGAGCTATAGGTACTATGTGTGGCTTAGTAATTCTAGGTGCTTAGTTGATAATATGATTTGCGCAGCTACCCTGTTTGTTTTCAGCGTTCTCTTTGGAAGGATGGGAGACTCCTGTTACTGAAGGTAACAGTGATGATCCAAGATTGGATTATTCTCTGTCCGGAAGAAAAATCTCTGGAGCTCAAGTTGAAATTGGGGAAGCTATAGATCCTGGCTACAAGACCACACAGGCTGCGTGGCTAGCCCAGGTGGATGGTGATTGGGCAAAGTACCTCTACAGCCATGCTTTGGACTTGCAGCAGGCCAATCTGCCGGCTGAAGTGAAAGCTCATCTGGTGAACCACTCTGATATGGAGAAGGCTGCGGAGGAGAAGTGGATCAATCTGTATCAATTCAAATCGGTTTGGCATATGTAATAGGCGTTTTTGTTGTCAGTTTTAGCTTGATGGTTTGGGTCGGTTTCTGCTGCTGTTTGGCTTTTCGGAGTAAACTGGATGCTGTATCTGAACTACACTGTTTCTGTCTTGGTTAACACTAAGGCTGGGGCCTCGCCCTCAAACTCTAAAAAAAAAAAAAAATTTGGGCCCACTGATCGTCTTCAACTTCAGCTTCCATAACGACCCTTGTGCTACCATCATCATCGCACCTCATCAGCAGGTTGCTCTACCTGTGTATGCCGTCATTTGGCCCCAGATCATCGATCGGCGGCCGCTGTTTGTTGTGATTAGTGACGGACTGGTATGCCATTGCCAGCGCCAGAGCCTGCGAGGAAATGGGAGTCAATACAACAGGTAGCCATGGTTGCCACATCGCTGCACCGGCAGGTTTCTTTGGTCTCACTGAGGCACTGACAGGTTGCCCTACTGATGCTGACATCTGATAAGAACAAGAGGCTATGAGCGGAGGAAGCTTACAATGTGATCGTGGTCAGGAGGAGCGTATATGCCTGTCGTCACTGTGGTTCTTCTCTTTGTACCGCCTTTCGGTGGGTCCTCAATGCTCTTCAAGCCCGTCGGCACCACGACCACAGGCATACCAACAAGGTTCCCGAGACAGACGCGCTCCCAGTCGGTCACATTGCCAACAAATGCATCAACTGTGAAACTATCTTTGATTTCTCTGATCAACTTGCCCCGTGCTCGCTGCGCCTGTTCATCAGAAGTTCAGAACACAAACACTGTAACTCGGCTCCAATGGAGAAGTCGAGACATATAAATGTGCAGCTTAGTTTCCTCAGATAAATAACCTGTATATAGTCCACTGCTGGGATTAACCGCGCACGACGAAGCTCTACTGGCCACTGGTCTTGCGCCTCATAGTCATCATCATGTCCTTCCCGCTGCCAGTTGTCGAAGTGCGCAAGCATATCAGTGTCCATCGTTATGTTCAGGATGGACTGGACTGATTCGACAGTGTAGTTCAGCTTGAAAGGGACCAGTTTGACACCTTTAGAGGAAAGAACATGGACAACCTGGCATGATCACAACAACAAAAATATGTATCGTGTTTGAGGAGCAAATCAGGAATGATCAATACACAAAACTACAGACAGCTGAGCAGATTAAAAGCTCTGTACTACCTCCATCTCAGCGTCATCAAGATAGCCAACAGTGAGTTTGGTGATGTCAACATGAAATGGATCACCCAAAGCAACCTCGCGAGATGACGGATCACCCGCATCCTTTCCACGAATTGCGTCTAATACAATAGCACAATCTACTGCACTTCTGCAGAAAGGTCCCAGCTTGTCCTGCAATTTAGACTCATATATTCATCATTCAAAGATCGACAGGAATCTGAAAATGCCAACAAAGAGTTCGCATATAAATACCAAACTCTCAGAAATGCTCATGACATCAGTTCGTGCAACTGTTCCAAATGTTGGGCGCAATGCAGTTACTCCGCATCTAGCAGCTGGATATGTTATGGATCCTGCAGTTTCTGAACCAATTGCGAATGGAACCATTCCTAATGCAGTGCAAAATCACAGCATTCAGTAAATAGTTTATAAATTTCTAGGTTCACACATACATGTCATATAAACTAACCTGCAGAGGTGCTAGCCGCTGGACCTGCCGACGAGCCAGTAGAGAATTCCTCGATGTTCCAGGGGTTTCGTGTCCTTCCCCCAAACCATATATCATCATAGGCAAGCGAGCCTGTGACAAGCTTCGCTACAAGGACTGCTCCAGCCGACTTCAATCTGAAGGAGGATGGCAGACATTAAAGATAGTAACTGCTCCCCCCATCCCAAATTATAAGACTTTCTAGCTTTTCTAGATACATAGCTTTTGCTACGCATCTAGATATCCATTATGTCTAGATACATAGTAAAAGCTATGTATATAGAAAAGCTAGAACATCTTATAATTTGGAACAGAGGGAGTAGCAATCTAGCCCTGATATCACGAGGTAGCCTAAAATATGATACATAAACTGGAAAAAAAAGAACAAACCTTTTGTACACGTACGCTTCACTATCAATGACTTGGTTCTTAAACGTCCTTGAGCCCCAAGTGGTCTTGTAGTGTGGTACAGCAATTATATCTTTGAGGCCATATGGAATGCCATGCAAAGGACCTGGTGTCAGGATTTGTCAGTGTGAATTTTTAGCATAAGTGCAAAACATCGGCTAAGGAGTAAACACTCAGTTTGAATACCCTAGTATTCATATAATGGCATAATTAACCCTACAGAGAAAAAAAGACACTAGTCAACAATTTTACACCACGGATTCTCAGGCAGTCAGTCTATTAGTCATATGAGCACAAACTTCAAGTGGACTTGAAATAGAATGTACTCAAATAGGACCCCGATGAAAATCAGCTGCAATGAGAAGCTATGTATACAAGAAATAATTCTAAATGAACCTGAGGGAAAAGGTACAAGTACTGCCAATAGTAGATAATGCTTTAGAAGCTCAGGCTGATTAGCTATATATATACCAAGATATTTTCCTTGTGCCAGCAAGTCATCTGCTTCCTTGGCTTGTTTGTATGCTAAATCTTCAGTATATGTAACAACAGCTTCCAGAACAGGATTGTACCTGATAGATATATCAAGGAGTTGCATTACTAAAATATGTTAATTGTGAGCCACATGCTGCATTCACACAAAATCCTATGAAGAATGCACGGAAGACAGAAACATATATATTGACCTCTTTAATCTCCTCAGGAATATATCTGTAAGTTCACATGATGTTATTTGCTTTGTCCTAATAAGCTCTCCGAGCTCGATTACCTGACATATGGATATTGCTTATTGTTTTGAGAAGGGATAGTTTTTAATAATCAACATGTGACACAAGATGGTTCAGAAAACTGACCGACATAAATGCAATATCTTCATCATTAGTTGGACGATGTACAGAAGGCGCACGAGGGTACTTGAAACTTCTAGTCTCACTTGTCATGCTGTCACTGCTCCATGATGATTTAAAGAGTAGAACAGAAGGGTTATGCAAACCACCATTCTCTGACGCGACCAATTTCCGATTTTCTCTGAATGCAGGTACATTGAATTCCTTTGCACCATCTTCCATCTCACGTAGCTACAAGCAAGGAAAGCAGCATGCACTAAAAAGCAACATTAACATATTACTTCATGTGGATATAAAAAAAATAGTTCATATATACTTTTGAATCATTGAAGAAATCAGCATCAAAATACTTCATGGAATCCTTTAAAGCAATGACATCGCTAACTGGTTCTTTCTTCAGAACATCTTTTGCAGAAACAAATTGCTTCGTTTCCTGAAAAAGAACAGGACAAAGTGATGGTCCAACGCTCCAAGATAAATTGCTTTGCAGAAATAAATAGCATCAGATTTAAGTATTTAACAGTAAGAAAAGTCGTGCCTTCCAAATCTTGTGGTATTTGGAAACAAGAGTATACGAGGGACACCTCCCACTGTTTGGTAAGGGCAACCATTTACATTTTGATGGCCACGCCTGAGTACCACAACAAATAAACATAAACAATAGCGATATAAGAGGTTTGATGAGATGAGGCTGTACATGAACTACTTATGATCTTAAGATTTGGCACCTGACATTGAGAACAAAAACTAATCTTAAATTCAAATGCAAACGAAGTTTAATGAGTACATCAATGATTACTGTAGTTAGAATAATCTTTTATTATGTTTTAAATCAGTTGAAGCTGTTAATTTGATCATTTATATCAACATAGAACTCTTTAGTCATGGCCTTTCTGCATAAATGCTGAGATATGGCCCACGAACAGATGTAGTTAGAAACCTTACAGGGCCACTTATCATCAATATAAAATTTGGCACCTGACGTTCAGAAAACTAAATCTTTACAAAATATGGTTGATGTGATACAAGAACTTATGTAGCACTATAAATTCATAACCACTTGGTACCATGAAATGTATAACCACTATAGCTTGTATATCAATGGAAACTATCCGATTCACTCTTGTAAGTCTATATCACGCTCCTATACCTAGCTCTGTACTATCCGCCCCTTGAATACCTGAAATCAGCTTCTACTCTTTTCCCCCCCTTGAACAATGTCAACTTCTACATGTGAAAAGGGGACCTTGCTGCAGTAACAAATTTCAGCATAACAATTAAACTAATCTATTGGCATGAATCTGACCAACAGGTCCAACCAGTTTACTGTATGCATTGTCCTGGTCGACGACCCTGCTGATTGTGACCATCGGTTTGTCAGTTTCTGCAGATTCTATTGCCTACGCGAACATTGGCTACCAAAATGCTGTAGCCTATAGCTGTCGCACCTCTATCCCAGTTTTCAACCACCTACCCTTTGCCTCCGCTCTTATACTAAAAAAAAAACAAAATCCATTGCCTACGCTGCCTACCGTGCTATGAACGGCGCACTAGTATTACTAGTATACTGCAGCAGCAGCTACGAAGCAACGCATCTCATCTCAGAAGTAAACCAAAGTCAACGACGATCAACGGACCATCTCAATCCTCAACCAGCGCCGTGGAAACGTTCGGAGCAATTCACTCCTCGCTGTGATGCTGCCGGCCGGTCCCAGTGCCATTCACTGGTACTGCGCGGCTGTCGCTACTGTAAGACAGCTCACGCCTTTTTCTAGGACTAGGATTGGGGACGCAAAAAGAAAAGAAAAAAAAAACAAATTCGCGATGAAGCAGAGATGAACTGGTTCGGGAGAGAGGGAGAGCGAGAAGGGGTCATATACCATGGCGGACCTGGCGACAGCAGCGGTCCTGGTCCTGATGACGCCGCCTTCTCCTCCTGCTCCGCCCGTGTCCCCTGTTGCTGCTGCTGCTACCGCGGCGGCGGCGGCGGGCGTCAGGATGGCCGCGAAACAGAGGACGGGGACGACAACGAGGAGGTGGAGGGGGCGGGAGGAGGGAGGTGGCGTCGGTTGGGGAGGACGTGGCGGCCGCATGCCTGACACCTGTCGTCCGCGCGCGGGGCCGCGCGGGGGCGCAGGCGGGAGGAGAGAGAAGGGGGCCGGACACCCCGGACAGCGGAGGCTCGCAGCTGCAGCTGCTGCCGCCTGGCCGGCGGGGTCCGTGGAGGAATACTGGCCCGAGCTCACTGCAGAGTTCGCAGAACAGACGAGGACATATGGCATGTGCCCCTGTGCGCTTCTTATGTTGGAATTTTCGTATTGTTGTTCAGAAAAAAAAATCCTATTGTGAGCACCATTATTATTTTATTTTTTCCAGTATGGCTAGCGTTTGAGCCTGCCTTCTGCGGGGTTTTTTTTTTAATTTTAACACTTTTTAAAAACTAATTTTAAATCTAACACTATTGAGTTTTTTTAAACTAACACTTTTGAACGCGCCTATTACCCTGGCGCGGCCAAATGCTGGTGCCACGCCATGCATGGTGGTGCGGCAGAGGGCTAACGTGGTGGCGACCGGAATCGCTGATCGATGATATGGCAGGGTCTATCGCGCCATCGACCTTGGCGCGGCAGTGCCGCGCCCTGATCCGTGGCGCGACAGAGCCAAATGAAACCCCGCGGTCAGTCCCGCCTGCCTGAGCAGCAAGCCCGCCTGGCCACCGCGCCCGCCGCCCGCCCCGCGGTACCTGGACGGTTTAATCGGAACGCGTCGCGCCGATAGTGGGAGTTATTCTAAGTATTGCTTAACGTAAAATCAATAGTGGATTTATTTCTGTCTTTTGTTGAATTTTTTTCACAGCCGAATAGAGAATTTGATAAGCCAATGATATTTTTTCCGTCTTTCATAATACGGTTAACCACCGTGTTAACTAATCGATTACGAAAAATTGGATTGGATTGAAACGAATATTTTTAAGGAAACTTGTTTATTTGGCTTTTTGGCCCCATATTGTAGGAGCGGCGGCGACGCGACCATGGAGCCCGGCTTCCTCAACCCCTCGCGCAAGACGCCGGCCACCGGCGTCGAGATACCCCGGGACTGCCGGTTTCCGAACTAGTTGCTACTTAATCTCGCATGCAGTGATGCTGTGACGTATTGAAACGAATATGAAGCAAATAAATGAAGTCCGTACGCAAGTTGACAAGCTGCCACATAACATTTTCATTGGTTTGACATAAGTTCGACATAACATAACCAACTAAGCCTACAAGTTTCGGACGTCAATAATAGTTCGACCTAACCAACTAAGACTTCGGAGTGTAAGGATCCCTCGGACACCTATGTCTCTTCGGATTTGTTGGCAACATATTGGGAGTGTAGTCAACGTCGGTGTGGTCGCGTCACCGGTCCGTACGGCTCGTACCCTGCAAGTATATGATATGCACGATTACTTAGAATCTTTATGATTGTTAGTTTATGTAGCCTACGTATTTAAAGAAACTATCTTTGTTAGTACCTGTGAGGTTTCTTGGGTACCAAGCGGGGCACCACCTAGCTGAGACATCGATCTCGTCCTGCGGCCAATCGTCCCACTGGTTGTGCTGTCTGCGGAAGCCCAGGGGGTCGTCATCGTCCTTGTTGTCCTCGGTTGCAGGGTCCTTCCCAGCGCTATGATGGGGTGGTGTACACACCACGGAAGTGGCACCTATCATCGGCTGAGAAGAGCCGGCTGGTGTCCTCAAAGAGGCTGAAGGCGTGTCACCCGACCGCGCCGGAAGTGGCGGTTCCTCATAAGGAGTGTCCTTGCAGCTCAGCTTTTGAGCTAGCTTTCTACAGCTCTTCTTCACCTTCTGCATAAATAGACGTTAAGGGCTTGTTTGGAACGCAGGAATTTCACAGGAATCTCGCAGGAATTTCACAGGAATCAGTTCAATTTTACACGAAAAACGCAGGAACAGGAATTTTTTCCCGCAATCCAAACAGGCCCTAAAGTTAGTGCATTTCCCAAACGCATATATACTAAAGAAGCAATTTTGGAATAGACTAGTTTATGTTTACCTCCACAAAAGCCTCGAGAACGCCTGGCCCCTGCCCTCTAGACTCGTGAAGCCGAAATGCTGCTTCGTTGGACAGCCTCGACAATTGTGTCGCCTGGGTACAGAAACGCGGTTGAACAGTTTTAGTATATATACTTAATACCAAATGGATAACAAATTATACCATTCAAGTATCTTACCACGTATCTTTGTAGTGGGGCTCTCTGTAGCTGTGTGTCCTCTCTAGTGGTAACGTCGTACACATCTTCGACAACATCTTCCTCCGAGTCCTCGTCAATCGCCTCCTCAGTGTACGAGGGCTTGATATGTGTCCTCATAGACCTGTGAAGCCAGCGTAGATACTCGTCGAAGGTGTGCTGGTCGTGTGGAGGACCCGCATGGACCGGCTGCCGTTCCCTGGTCTCCCACAAGTGGATGTGCGCGTTGTGTGTCACGCGCCAATCCTTGGTCTTGTACCTCTTCCTGCGGTCATACCTGTAACAAAACGATGTTAGTTGTACCACACACACCTCTGAATTGTAGCTTTGTTATTAATCAATAACGCACCCGTGCAATCCTTGGTTGGTGGAGTAAAGCGGTGGTGGACAGCCTGTCATTCTTCCAAACTATCTGCATACCCTGACGAGCAAGTGAATCTCGACCACGTGGAAGAAAATAAGAGGGACGTTGCAGCGATACTCCTCTGACTCGTCCCTAGTGACAGGACTGAGATAGTACTAGAGCTCCGGAGCATCCTAAGGACACCAATGCACCGAAACATTTCGTAATTGAGTTAGACTGTGATATAGTGTAGATCGAACAAGACATAGGTATGATAGTAAAGAGAGCGTAACCTGGTGCTGTGTTAGGATATCGAGACCGTCCGTGTACTCCCTATACTTGCGCCTTACATTCCCTCTAACTAACTCTGATTCTGTCCAGATAAACAGAGCTGTAGGGAGTGTATCCTACCTGTTCCATTGCTGCATTGAACACTGATAATGAATTAGCCATTAATAAACTCATCATATGTAACCATATCGAAGAATATAATGAACCGAAGTACTTACCGGTAAACCAGTACTAAGGGGCCTTCCAATGGGCCATCGTTCCCAACATCAAACCTGGAGTAGGTACGAGCAATCTCCAAGGTTTACATACCCTAAGGTGCGGCGATAGGCAACGCATAGCTGTCGATACGTCCATGCCAGGACTGCGCTGCCCTAGCTGTACGCCACTATGTTCTCCCACGGCTGGCGTAGTATGTCAAGGAAGATCCAGCTGATGGTGTTGCCCGAGGAGTCTGGGAAGAGGAAAGCACCAAGAAAGTGCTAGAGCCACACTCGAGCAAACATGTTGATCTGAGCCTCCTCAGCCTGTGGGTCCAAGTAATCAAAGCGCTCCGTGATCCAGGACGACGAAACACCGGAAGTTTTCCTGAAATTTACCAAAGAAAATGAGACCCAATGGCTGTAGGAAAGCAATGCAAGTATTAAATAGGCTTTAATTTCTCACTTATTTTTCTTGGAAGCCTCGTCGTCTGGTGGAAGAAAGCTAGTAAACTGAGCCACCAGCTCCCTCCAGTGATCGTTGTCAACTATCCCTGTCACTGGAAGTCCCCCCAACCGAAGGCCAAAAATAGCCTTCACGTCCTGCATGGTCAAGGTCATCTCACCATAAGGTAGGTGGAACGCGTGGGTCTCAGGCCTCCACCTGTTATAAGAATAGAACGACTGTTAGTTGCCTCAAATTTGTTACAAGAAAGTTTACGTACAAAGAATGCACTCGCACCTGTCTACAGCTGCAGTAAGTAGTGCTGGGTCAAGGGGCGAAGGACCATGGTTGACAACATGGACAAGCTCAAGGAAGCCTGACACGCTGTATGTACGGCGCATAACGCTCGTCCCACTGGTGCGCCTTGGTGTGCATGCGGGGCCTCAAAGTAGGCAAGGCCACCTCTACGTCATTGTCACTCAAGATGTGTGCTCGGTGCTGGTCGTTGTACTCCACCTCAAGAATGGGGTACAACGGGTGCTGCGTGGGAGAGGGCCATCCTGTTACAAATTGATAAACTAAGCGTTAGAGTATTCAAATTAACATTATGTAGCATTGTAAAATTTGAACTACTTGTTATGCATACGAACACAATATGAAAGCACATGTATATATTCAAAGTAACATTAACAGACATATCACGCACTAGTAACATAAACAACTTCACTAGGAATATAAGCATTTGATGAAACTTCATGAAGTCATCAAAATCGACGTATCACGCACTAGTAGTACCGATATTTGTAAACTAGTATCTATACCCAAAATCCCTAACTAAATAACTAACTATAAACTAAATAATAAATACCTAATCAATCCCTAAACCCAAAATCCTAACTATATACTAGAACACACAACCTCAAACCTAAAATCTACCTACGTAAATCACAAACAAATTCACTAACCTAACTATCCTAAATCACTAACTATCCTAAATTTGACAAACTATCATAAATTAATAACAATCATAAAACCCTAACTATCCTAAATTACTAACTATCCTAAATCACTAATTATCCTAAATCACTAATTATCCTAAAACAATAATAATCAAAATAACATGAAATCGAGATGGAGGTACCTTAGGAGCGGGCGGCCTTGACGCGCCGGCATTCGTGGCGCGGCCGGCGCGGGCGCTGCGTGGCGGGAGTGACCGGGAGCGGCGTGGGCGGACGCGTGCGCTGCGCGGCGGCGGGGCGCGTGCGGCTGGCGGCGGGCGGGCGGGTAGGGGTGCGTGCGTGCAGGCGGGCTCGCGCACGATATTTATTTGGCCCTGCCGCGCCATGCTCTATGGTGCGGCACTACCGCGCCAAGATCGGTGGACACGACAGAGCCTTGCCACGTCACCAGTCGCGATTCCGGTCGTCGCCATGTCTGCCTGCTGTCGCGCCACCATGCATGGCGCGGCACAGGCATTTGGCCGCGCCAAGGGCAATAGACGCGGCCAAAAGTGTTAGTTTAAAAAAAATAGACAGTGTTAGATTTAAAATTAGTTTTCAAAAAGTGTTAAAATTAAAAAAATCCCTTCTGCACCTGCTCGTACCTGCCGCGTCTGTCCTCCCACCCCGCATCTGTTGCGCCTACCCGACATCCGCGACATCGTGCACTCGTCCGTTGAGCTCTTATTGCCACGGCGAGATGGAGGGAAGAGAAGGGAGGGAAGGGAGAGGAGAGGAGAAGGCGAGGCGCGCCGCATGAGGAAGGCGCGAGGTATGAGGCGAAGTCGGCAGGCTGCTGTCCGCCAGCCTCCGTGCCATTGCAGCATGTGCAACACCCGATCTACTTTTGAAACATCCAGATAAACACATTTGCAATATACGTCTGAAGACAGATGAAATACTTAAAACATGCGCGTATAGCCATTTGCAACATGTGCAACATCAAAATCTACTTTCAAAACATACAAATGAAACATTAGCAACATAGGTCTGAAACACCTGTAATACTTGAAACATAAGATTGCAACATGCATATATATGCAACACTCAGATCTACTTTTGCAACATCCAAATGAAACACTTGAAACATACGTCTGAAAACACTTAAAAATATACGCTTGCAACATGTGTATATTGTCATTGCAACATATGCAATATTTTAGATATACTTTTGCAATATCTAGATAAAAAACATGAAACACGGCATCGACAGACCTGGTGGTGAATTGTGGTAGCTAGCAAGCTCGGGTTAGGGGACGTCAGCCCAGCGTACACCTCCGCTGCAGGACGTCGACATGTGGCTCCTCCGATGATTCTCTTGTGCATGCTCGTTGCCTAGGCTCACGCCCGTCGGAGTGGCTTCTCCAGCGTTGCTGCTGCTCGGCCGCAGTCGTCCAGCACCGTCCACTCGCAGGAGATGGGCGCGCGGCGTAGCCAGCTAGGGGGTGCGGTGCGGTGCGTTGGGAAGGGCACGGCGCGGTGGGGATGGGCGCGCGGTGGGTGAAGGGGGTGCGGCACGGGCGGAGTGTGGTGGGCGTATGCGCGGTAACGCCGCGACACCAATGCGAATGCGAGTGGAGAAATTTTAGAGATGAAAGAGACTTAGAGATGTGGTTGGGCCTATCCGCTGCGCAGGCCTAGAAAGACACGTGTCCGAATGAGACGAATGACCGTGTACAAGCATTTGTGTTTATTTTTATCCGATAAACGTTTTAAATTAAAATCTGTCGACTAGTAGTTCTGTAGTTGCAGATTGCACCGGGTGCTAATATAGCGACCAACTTCATCCAAGATTCATATATTATAAGACGTTTAAAATCCATGAGTGGATGGATTAGCTGGAAAATAATGGTGTAAACTATCTGGGTCAAATTACCAAAACTCCTAAAAAACATACTTAGGAGTTTTTCAAAAAAAATCTGAAATGATGCAATATTGCATCTATAAATATACATTGTCACTAAATATGAGATTCAAAGTGATTTTATAAAAATGCATACGTAAATAAGAAATTTCGGGCCCATATGCACTAGAAGACTATATAACTGAAGTTTATTCTTTTTGTATGATTTTTTTCTAGATAGAGTTTGAATCTCATGTTTAGTGATAGTATACATCTATAGATGAACTATGAATGTGCATCGTTTTAATTTTTTTCAAGAATGTATCATTTCAATTTTTTGAAAACTCGTATGTTTTTGTAGGAGGTTTTCATGATTCCACCGAGAAGATGGTTTGCACCAAATATTTTCTCTAACTTGCACTGCCACTTAAGAATGTTGATAGTATTTCTTATTCGATTGATTGAATATAACTTCACACCTCCAGAATGGTGAAATTTAGGTTTTATGATTTTGAAAAATAATATAATGGTACTTTTGCATTCTTTATTTTGTCATCAACTGAAAGTTGAATGATGATAAGGGTACATTTTTAAATGATCCTATGTATCCAAGGACTATTTTGTAGTTACTGCACTAAATTAAATAATTTAAAAATTCAAAATTCGACGCGAATGGCCCGGCATGGCCTAGCCTTTGGTGGGAGAGTGTCACACCCAATTTTAAGGATAAAGTGGGGTGCAAAACCTTATGTGCGCCCAGAGATCAGTCACACACATAAGCCGACAAATTATGAATAGTATCATCACCAATGTTTATTACATCACGAATAAGACAGAGTTATTACATAAGTATAGCGGAAATAATAAAAAGATCTCTCGCGGAAGCTCCAATTCACAGGGACGTCGACTGGTTGACCACAAGTCTAGTAGTCCTCAGGGAAATCATCATTCTCAAGGTCATCTGTTACCCATCCGGGATTTTTATCCAAATAATGAAGATAAACAAGCGTAAGTACAGTTCGTACTCAACAAGTGTAACACGGGGTTCATGAGGCTCAGAAGGCTAGACACAGGTTAACAGCGTTCAGCTTTTAGTTGTCACAATTTTAGCTTATGAGTAGCATCAAGTTGTTTCAATTCCCATTGCCAAACACATGATCAAATGTAAACATGAGTAATGAATAGCATAAACAGATATTACTTAGTGATCATCTATTCCATAAGGGTTCCAAGGCCGCTCGTGACCGTGAGCACGGCTGATATACCAGTTTTACACTCTGCAGAGGTTGTACACTTTCACTGTGAGTCGTGATTCCCATATGCCCGGGTTTATAACTCCCAAAACACTTCCAAGGTGAGCAGGCAGGGGTCACTATGAAGCCTTTCAAAGGTTCGTCTAACAAGTTAGGGCCATTAGATTCACTCGGCAAACAGTTATAGGAACCCCCCTGTCAAATGGCACAATTCCTTCATGGCTATACACATAAGAGTAGAGGCTGTCCTATACCCGATTCGGCAAGCCATTCTTACTGCCAATAAAGGTAACCACTAACAAGCTAGAAAAGGTCCTCATACTGAGCTAAAGCCAGAGCCATATAGCCCTCACAGCTGTACTGTAAGTCCTGGATGATCACTTACAGATAAGTCCTTAGGGAGAGGAATCTGAAGCATTTAGAAAGTAGCTAAACACTCCAACCCCCTGTTTCCATGTTGCTAAAAAGTCATGTTTTAATGTTTATT